>NC_142145.1:32087121-32238636 GCF_024610735.1 Ursus americanus
CTTGTCTTCCTGACTAACCTCATTTCAAGTTCATTCACTTGGCGTCCTGTGTTCTAGTTCTACTCTTACTAATACCTTCTAAGCTGTTCCTTGAAGTCTTCCCTACCCTGCCATCCCAGACAAGTCTAGACCATTTTGATCTATACTCTTAAGTTACACTGTACTTCTCCACAGCACTCAACAAAATTCTAAGTTAACTGATGATCTGTTTACTATTTTTCCTGAACTAAATTTCAATGAAGATAGAGAGGTTCTAGATAGCTTGTTTGCCACTTTATTACCACCATGGTCAATAGGTAGAAAATTTTCAATCAATATTTGTTGAATGAATGAACACCTAATACACTAGGTGTTTCATGATCTCGCCATACTCTTTCTAACATATTTTGTTCATGGTCTTTATCATGGGTCAGCTGGGTGCCTCCACTATTAGTGTACTCAACCAGAGGATCAACTTCGGGGGGGGGGCGCTTCATCTCCCTTCTGTGTCTCTTGTCCACACAATTATTAAGGCTCATCTTCAGTCTCAGCAATTCCATAAAGTTTCATATGGTCTTTGCCTCCAGAATGATTTTGCTCTTCTCAGGTCGTGTGCATTATATATTTTGCATTGTTACTTAGCTGCATCATAGCTATGCAATATTTTCTCCCACGGGGATGTCATGGTGTCTTTTTTTTTTTTCCCTATCTAAGCTTTCCTTAGTACTTTCTTGGGTGGTCCTAAAACAAATAACGTACGATACTAAGAAAAACACACATACAGATGTAGTGTTATTTTGACGATTTTGTCTCAGATTGATGCCCTGAGATTCCCACTAGCCATTTGTTACTTATACTTTGAAGTTAGTTTCTACATCTTGGGGACTTTTCACTTTCTCCTTAGAATGACATTTTGGCCAATTTTTCTATGCCAAATGACCTTGACTACATTCAGTAAGCACTCTCATTACCCAATTCTCTTTCTTACAGAAAAAAAAAAATCACTGTCACAAGAGATAAAACAGGGATATGTGTACAATCAATTTATATTGAACAAATGACTTATTGCCTACATGTCTCTAGGACTCTTTCAAATACATAAAAGAGATAAAACAAATAGAAGGAAATCATTTCTCCTAAGTTCTACAATCCTATTGACAATGTAACCTAGGACACAAAAATTTTAAAGATATGTCAGCCAGGTTGGACTTAGTTATCAAAAGCAAAAAATTACCCAAAACTCTCAGAAATAAGATTAAAGATTATTTTTACATTAAAGATTATTTCTTGCTCATGTTATTTGACCATCATGGGTCAGCTGAGTGGCTCCACTCTTAATGTATCCAACCAAAGGATCAGCGTGAGGGAGGCTCCATTTCCGTCTTTTCACAATTTTCAAAGTAGAAGAAAGAAGCAACATGAATGTACACTGACTCTTAAGGTTTCATTGGCCAAAAAAAAGTCAAATGGACATGCCCAACCTGAAATGGGTGTGAAAATACAATTCTCCCATGAACCTGGAAAAAGGAAAACAAGGATCATTTAAAACATTGCACTAATGACTATCACAGGGAGCAATTGCTAAATTTTGCACTGCAGATCATGCAGCATAAGAAAACTGAGGAAAGGAAAAGGAGGATAGATTTATAGAACAAAGGGAATGTGGGTCTTAAATTGGTAGTCAAGAGGGAATACAGCATAGGGCGAACTTTTAAGGACTAAATTAATGAAATGTAAATTTACCATTTTCAAGCAAATGTTTAAGGGGGAGAAACTGTCGCAAGTTGAGTGAGTTTGATCCCAAGGAGTCTGATAGCAGCAAGAGGATGCACTGTGGGGAAAACTGGCCTGGCGTGAGCACTCAAAGTGAGTATCAGTGGTGTTTGAGGAAGTGTGCTGTCAAAGCATAAGGGATAGTCACAGCATCCGGAACTCTGTTGAGGGGTAATGTATGAAGTCAAGCACTGTGGAGTGTTGGGAGAACTGTGGTTCTGGCAACTCTCTCCATTTGGAGTGACACCCTACTGCAATGGACCAGTAAACAGAAACGGACCCTCCGGGAGGTTGAACTGCTATAATGAGGGGAGATGTTTCATCCCAGGCCATCTGGTAGAACTCCCAGATCTGAGGGCAACCTGAGGTGTTAACCAGGAAACAGTCAGAGGACAAGTTAGAGAAGGAAAATCTGGGGAAGTGTGTGTGTGTGCGCGTGTGTGTGTGAATTATAGAAATTTGCAAAGTCTGTGAAAGAGCTAGTTGTGCAGATGGGTCACGTTCATGAAGAGCAGACTAGAAAAATTGGATCAAAAGACGAATTCCTGGTAATATTACTCAGCCATTTGCAACGATGTGGATGGAACTGGTGAGTATTATGCTAAGTAAAATAAGTCAGTCAGAGAAAGACAAATACCATCTGATTTCACTCGCATGTGGAATTTAAGAAACAAAACAGATGAACACGGAGGGGGAAGGAAAAATAAAATAAGATGAAAACAGAGAGGGAGGAAAACCATAGGAGATGCTTAACTCTAGGAAACAAACTGAGGGTTGCTGGAGGGGACGTAGGTGGGTGGATGGGGTAACTGGGTGATGGACATTAAGGAGGGCACTCGATGTGATGAGTACTGGGTATTGTATGCAACTGATGAATCACTGAATTCTATCCCTGGAACAAATAATGCAATATGTGTTACCTACATTGAATTTAAATAATTTTTTTAATAGAGAGGAATTCCTGGTAAAGAGAACATTTCAGGAATTCATCAAACAAATATGACTTCACAGAGAGCAGCTTTGTGGTTATTTTTGGAATACAAGTAGGATAAGTAGGTAAGGATATTTAAGGATATATTTGCCCAAGGAAACCAAACAAAGTGACCTGAGTGTGGAGAAGCGAGGAGAACATGAAGACAGAAAAATCAGATATCTTTAATGCAGAAGATGAAGCTGCTAAATCCCTCCAAAATGTTCAGATGACACCAGTTGGGACAAGAATTATGTGCACCAAGGACAAGTAGCAAGGTGCTCACACAGAATCCCTTGTGGCCTTAGGCAAGCAGTTCTGTTGCAAGAGGACTCCAGCCCCTAACTCTCCTGACTCCACTTATTTCCCAAATGCTCCAAATGGAACTACACCCACTCAAGTTGAGTACCAGAAGTTACGTTGTGTACATTTCCCCCCAAAGAATCCTACAGAGTCTGACTTACACTCCCACAGATTTTCTCCATTCAGCAACCTTCTTAGTTCCTGTTGATTTTTCCGAGGTTAGTTAAAAGTTAGGTGTCCCAGACAGCTTCACACGATGACTGTAACCATCAATGTGCTTAACCTGCGGTCAGACCTGCGGCCAGGTGGAGCCAACATCCCCGAACTTGCATGGCCTTATATGTTACATCGGGTTTCCTAAAATATCCCTCTTCATTTCTACTCAGAATTCAGGGCTTCGTCACTTCCTCATCCCAAATTCCAATGTTACTGATTAAAAATGAATGCTTCAGATGGTTAGATCAAAATTTTGACTTTAATTTTTGTTTATATCATTTATAAATCTCTGCTAAATTTTAAAATTTGCATAAAATACCAAATGTGGCCTGCTTATTTATTCAGTAACCACTTATTGTGAAATGACTGTGCTTTTTGGTTGAATAGATGTTTGCCATTGAAGGGTCCACAGTCCAGTGTGGAAATCAAACAGATGGACAAATAGCTGAAGTTTGGTAAATTCTGTGAGAGAGCTATGATGACCACGCCAATGATGGTAGTGATGAAAAGAACTGAAGTTTTTGGTAAAGTCCCCAGGTAATTATAACACAAGCCCCAGATTGCTGGGGCCTCTATGGTTCTAACTGAATAAACACACTAGTTCTCTGGTATTCCTGACATTGTCCAGGCTGCTATAAAAAATAACTTCTTTCTAACTTTCTTCTGGGCTCTGCTGCCGCCATCTCAGATACATTTTAAGTTTCACTGGGCCTCAGTTTCCATTTACAGTCACACGAGGGCACTGCTTTCTCTCCTAGGTCTGTTTGAAGGACTAATCAAAGGGGGCAATGGGCTTACAGGAGGCTAAATCTGGATGCCTCACACTTCCCTAGTGGCGGCCTTGCCTCTGTGGCCAATGCCTTCTTGCCTTCAATTATTTCCTGCTTTGTTGTTCAACTGTTAACGAATAACACATGGTCATCTGTGTTGGCAGGACTAGAATGAAAATCTTGACTGCA
Source organism: Ursus americanus (assembly GCF_024610735.1). NCBI lineage: Eukaryota > Metazoa > Chordata > Mammalia > Carnivora > Ursidae > Ursus > Ursus americanus. Next base: position 32,091,322 of record NC_142145.1, read on the forward strand.
GAGGTTTGTGTCAAACAAAGAGACAAAGATAAGGGTGATTTATACACCACTGGCTACATATCTTGGCCAAGATGAAGGATGAGAAGAGCACAATCAATATTCTGTATAATTGTTGATTAGTTGGACTGTTCCTGCTAATTATATTCCTGAGATGGTTAGGAAAATTTTATTCCCCTAGAGAGAGCTGCTCAGGAGTTATTTCATCTAGTTTCTATATTGATACTATAAAATAAGAAGTATGGGATATAAAAATGAGAAAATCATTATTTAATCTCAGAGGTTCTTGTTACTTCTTTTTTTAAAATCTAGCATCAATGTAATAGATGCAAAGATTATTACTGAAAAAGAGTTGTCTGAACTCTTATTTGCCAACGTCTCGGGAAGCTGGACACTGGCTCTTGGCATTTTAGCAATCGGCTAAGCCCAAGGAAGAAAAACTGAGGAAAAGACCTGTGACAATGGGTTTCAACAGAACTCATCCAAAGGGTGGTAACATCATTGTTTACTAAACCTAATGAAGGCTAGAACTTCAAGGTTATCTGATGGTCCCCAAATCTAGAAGGAAGTCCCTCTTTCTCTCTGTCTCTCTTTCTCTCCCTATCTCTATCCGTATCCCCTTTTGATCCCCTTCAGGTCACTTTGGCTTGCAGAAATGGTTGTCTCTAACCATCATGTCTGACCCAGTGGCTGGAGACATCTGAGCCCTAGAAATTGTGTTGGGTAGCCATAGTGATTCCCTTTTCTGACATTCTGAAATATTCATTGTCAACTCCTACTGACTACATCACTACCACTCCACTCAGTGAACTTCATGGAATCTGATCGCCAAGATTTCTCATTGCCAATACCAGTGCATGTTCAGGGTCATTGTCCAGAATCCCCCAGTGGAAGTACTAGACTTTCTATCCAAGATACCTAAATTTCAGACAATTTCCATTAGACAAACATTCATTGATTGCTTATCATAAGCTGAAAATATAGTAACACCAGTATGAATAAGCCATATACCATTGGAGATGGCAAATCCAATGCTTAAGAACAGCAATAATAGCAATTGTGTGCTTACTGTATGGCTGGTGTGCATGAAGTACTCTGGGTACATTATTGCATTTAATCTCTGCAACACACCAGTGGGATAGTTCATATTATTAGGTTCTTGTTTTAGATGAGGAAATCGAGACTAAAAGATATTAAATCATTTGCAGAATGATATAGGTTATCAGTTGCAGGGTGAAGATTCCAGACCCAGGCAATCCTTCTTCAAAGACAAAGATGTTAGCCACTGTACTTTCTTCTCTCTCTGTACCTCACCACGGGGAACACGTCTCTTCTGTGTTTAGTGGGGCGGACCCAGGTGCTCCAATTACACAATGTGATTCTGTGAGTGGGGCCACAGACTCTGGCTAGATTTATCTACTTCTAAAGTATGCTGGAAATCCTTAGGTCTAATTCCATAGTGGGCTCATCTGCTCCTGTACTTTGTAAGGTGTCATTGTCCTGTTCACAGCTCTGAGCCTCTCTAGGGCATGGTGATAGTAGTTGTTGCTCTCAAGTCCACATGCCATCTCTCTTCTTTACATGTTCATAAAGATGACCCGTATTCCCTATCCAGTGTAGCACACTTCTACCTGAGAGAAATCATCAGATTCCAAAGCCTTCCGGTCAAACTTAACCAAGGTCCAGGGACCTCAGAATCTCTCTGACTCCTAGGATTCCCTCTTTGGGGTCCCGGTCCTTTACACATCACCTTTAATGCAGTGGCCAAGCCAAAAATCAGAACAAAATGCTGTAGCATATTTATGCTTCACTGATGTCTGGGTTATCTTACTCTCCCAGTGGATCTTTGCTGAAGTATTTCATTGTAACTCAGAGTAAAAACAGCTTTCTATAGCAAATATGGAAACTTACTTAGCAAGTGGAAATCTGTTCTATTCTAGTTCCATCATAGCAGTTTTCCACCATGTTAGCCCTCCTAGCCTTGAATGTCCTCCAGACCAAGTTGTGGCTGAAGTCTTTGAAAGACATCTTCTGTGGCATGGCCAGCAAAGTTTCCTCCTAGAAATAGACACTCTGCTAGCCTGTCATCACTAAACCCTGTCTCCTTGCCTGTGGCTCTGATTGCACATTTCCCTGTGGGGCTCTGTCCATAGGGTCATAGTGTCTAAGAGTGTCCCCTACATTCACCTTCTAAACCCGTGGTAGCTGCCAGTGTATTTCTATATAACCACTGATGGATGCTAGGATTTTAGAATGAAATCCCTGGAAAACAGAGAAAAACTAATAACTAGTCTTTTACTATTTAGTGTCTCCAAATTCAATGTCTGCCCCAGACCTTCAGGAGCAGATCTAAATTTGGGGGGGGGGGGGCCTGAGGCCTATCTAATTAAACAGTCTACTTAAGAAAAATAATACAAAATAAACAAAAATAAATAAATAAAAAACCCCAAAACAACACAGTATTATGGACCAAAAAATGTATAAAAATTAATGTTTAGGTAGTATAATAAAAGAAATCGAGATTTTAATTTTAAAAGCTTTAAAATCCCACAGGTATTACTATATACAGACACAAAGGATGTTAATTTTTGAATATTTTTAATATTTAAAGTATTTTAAAACTTTTTATTAGCATACTATAAAATTAACTTTAAGTGTACAGTTTATGAATTTTAATAGATATGGATTCATGCGACTACTAACACAATGAAGATACAGAACAGTCCATCACACCCTATCATTTCCTCATACTTTCCCTTTATAGTTAAACATACTCCCCCAAAGCCTAGCCCCTGGAAAATACTGATTTTTTTTCTCCTTCAGTGTGGTTTTACTTTTTCCAGAGTGTCATACAAATGGAATCATATGCTATTGTAAACTTTTCAGACTGACTTTTTCTGCGTAACGAAATGCCTTTCTGATTCATCCAAAGGACTGTGTATCTACAGCGTTGTATTCTTTATTATTGGGTAGTACTCCATTGTGTGAATGCATTCACCGTTGATCTCTTCATCACATTTTTTCCTACATTTTCTGACAGCGCATTATTTATAAGACAAAGATTTTATAATATTTTTTCTAAGATAATAGAAAATTTAGTCTTTCTTCTAACATGATTGAAATTTGATTTTTACTGCTGATATTTTTTTAATGTCTTTCAGTTGTACCAATTTGTTTTAGTAAATTTGGGCAACATTTTCAGATTATTATCAAACTCTTTCAAATTTCTTTATACTTGAGCAGTAAGGTTTGGGAGAATATTTGAAGACTAGCTCTGGCTCTAAATATTTTTAATTTTGTACATACACCTTCGATTTTTCTCCATGTCTGTCACCCTTTGGATACCATGTGGCACAGTCATGCTGAGAGTCAGCCTCTGACCCTGTACCTTCATCATGTCACCACTCCGTGTGAGTCAGCACATTGAGCAGTGGGAGTAGTCCTGGAAGCGGTGCCTGCACTGGGATAGATGGCAAGGATTTAATCAACCATGAAAGAGCTGCAAACCACAAGCTATATCTCACTAACTACAAACCAAATGTATCCCCAACTCAACTTCCTCTTAGCTGGATCCCAAAGTTTCTGATGCCATCCCCAAAAGGAGAAAGTTTGTGAAAGGGAGGGAGTCAAAGTAGAAATACATAATGGTCTTAACTGATAGTAGTTCAAATATCTTAACTTGGTAAATGTGTAAAACCAAGAGGTTCTGTTTTCACCATCCTGCTACAGCTGTCCTCCATGGAGACAAGGCCACAGTATTAAACCCCGCGGTCCAGGTGGTTTTGAACAATCCATTCCAATCCCATGTCACCCTCAGAGCCCCTGCTCTGGGTATAGGAAATATCACAAAACTGCATAGTAGACGCTGTAATCTTTCTCTTTGCATCTAGAGAATGTTTCTTGATCACTCTCTACTTTCCCAGGCCTCTCTTACCCAGGGGTTAAACTGGTGACAATCTTTATTTATTCGCTCACCACTACCGGCCCTTATTTATTCGCTCACCACTACCGGCCCTCTCCATCCTCTCTCTATCTCTTTTTTTTCCCCTCCTGAGAGTCTTTGGAATATTCCCCACATGTGTTCCCAAATGAATTAGGTGAGTTTCCTAAGGGAATTCTCAGAGTATTCTTGCACCTTCTGTTGATTATCTATGCCCATTATGTAGAGTCCCCATGGTCTTGGTGGGTACCAGGTGACTCTCCTATATGAACAACTACCACCTCTATGGGGCTTCTGTGGAGTGTGGCCACTACCCATGGCTCTAGATCTATCGTTTCTGGAGGGGTCCACTGGTGTAACCATCTAAACAATAGCAGTGCTGCTATCCTGCGAGGAAAGTAGAGAAACATCTTGTTCCTTCCTGGTAAACAATGACTTGACTAACTGCTTTGAAAAATCAAACCAACAAACAATAACACAAACATCCTAAGTGTTAACAAGCCGAAGGACTTTTGTATGTATAATATTTCCCTTTCCAGCTGACATGGAGGTGTTAAAAGTGCTCTCTAGAGACAGTTCTCTAGTCTTTATTTCCCCAAGAGGAATCTTCAGATTCTGGGAGGCATCTTCTACACATTATTAAGATGGATAAAAGGTAGTCTGAGTGAGAATGAGCCTACTGCCTGGGGAATAACTACAGTGCGATGTGTGGGTGTATGTGAGACTGTTAATCAGAAGGGAGAGCTTTAACTTTGGGCTTTAGGACACTATATTTGGTCTTGTGTGGTTCAACATGGAGATAAAGGATACGATGCGTTGCATTTGTGGAATAAGAAAGTTGTAAAGAATAATCAGTATCCTCTGTGGTAGAATCAAGATTCCAAAACACTGATCATCTTGGGATCCAATAATTCCACTTCTAGACATTGATTTTGAGACAATAATCAGCAAAGTAAGTGACTATTTGTATACCAGAATGTTCAAGTGTTATTTATAAAAGCAAATCCTGTGTAAAAGAACTAATAGTCACTGGATGAGTTTGCTGGGACTCCCATGGCAAAGTACCACAGACAGGTGGCTTAAGCAACAGACACTTATTTTCTCACATTTCTGGAGGCTGGAAGTCTAAAATCAAAATGTTGGCAGAGTGGTTTCTTCTAAGTCTCCTCTCCTTGGCTTATAGATCATCTTCTTCTCCCTTTGTCTTCATGTGACCTCCCTCTGTGTGCCTCTGAGTCCTACTCTCCTATTCTTACAAGGATACCAGTCATTTTGCATTAGGCCCACCCTAATGATCTCATTAGAATTTATTACCTCTTTAAAGACCCTATCACCGAATACTGCTCCATTCTGAAATACTGGGGGTTAAGACTTCAACATATGAATTAGAAGGGAAACAATTCAATCCATAACAGTCACATAGTTAGAAATCCATTAAAATACTTATGGTATGTGTACTTTATACTCTGCAGCCACTAAGAACTACATTTTGGGAATATTTAAGGGTATAAGAAAATGTTCATGGTAAAGAGTTAATTTTTAAAATGGGTATAAAATTATTAAGAATATAACATTAATTTTATTAAGTTATACCAAAAAAAACCCTCAGATCTATAATATATATTTTACATTTACTTAATTCTTGCCCTATCTGTTCACAAGAACCTAACACTCAAATCCCACTGTTAAAAGTTTCTGAAGATTGTGTGGGAGTGTTTTGTGGAAGCTCAGTTCAAAGTCAGCATCTAAAGTGTTCTCTAAACCTGGTCAGCCAGTGCTCTGGCCTGCCCCACTGGCCAAGTAATCCCTCCTGCTACTCCATCAGGCAGAGCAACTTTCCTTCAGAAGCCATTGCCCTTCCTGCCATGATGGGGATGCTGACATTCTTCTCCAGGCATCACAGTTCATCTTGCTCTGCTTCCTCTCTCTGTATCCTGTTGTCATCCCTCCAGGCACTGCTTGAGCCCTATGTTCTCTGGCTACCCTCTTGGGACCTTGTGACACCAACTAGCTATCTGAAGACCAAGGTTGAGTATTATTTTCTGGTGAAGTGGGGAAGGGGGTCCCATTCCCAGTGTTGCCAGTTGTGTTGCTTGAGTTCTAACGGTATAAAGAATTGTAGGTGAAATATCACTTTCTGTTTCAAATTACATCTCCTGAGGTCCCTACAGCTCATTAACATGAGTCAAATGGGGATCAAGTTGGGAGACAACCCAAGAGACAGGCACTTCTAACTAGAGGATTTCTAACTCATTCACACTGTGGTGCTTGCATCCTTCATCTTTTTAGGAAGTTCCAGAGATTTCATGAGTTTTATTGACTATCTCAAATTTTTACTTAGATAGACCCAAGCTGGCATGTCTGATATATATGTATGTGTGTTGGTATCATCATTTGTTCTAAATAATTTAACTGATTATACATACATACATCCATTATAGATATAGATCCTATCTATCTATCTATCTATCTATCTATCTATCTATCTATCTATCATCTATCTATCTATATACAGATCTATCTATCTATAGAGAGAAGGGCTAACTGCTTTTTTTTTTTCTTCTGGGTTGTGTAATCATGGGTATTTGGTTTTCTCTTTTATGCCTTTTTAGCTTAAAATTTTTTTAGCAAAGATTTATTATTTTTCACCAATTTTATTTTAGATCTCTAAAATAGAGAGAAAATACTACCAACAAAGAAATAATAAAAGAGGAAAAGCTCAAAAGGCCAGAACTCATAATTTCAATTTTACCAAAATTTCAATTTTACCAAATTTAAAGTTCTCACTCTACTTAAAAAATTATTTGCCCTTGTATAAGATAAGGAAATCTGGTTTGTTTTCAAATGATATGTAAGGTCCTGAGATTTTCATTGTTCTGAGCATGGAAAGAGCCCATATCCAGATATTTTCATTGTTCTGAGCATGGAAAGAGCCCATATCCCGAGGACAGTCCGTAGGGAACACCTACATCTGGATGCAGTGCCTTCTTAGGAGGCAGTAAGAACTCCAGCCATCATTAACCTAAAGTAGAGAGGACTTGGACATCGTGGCAGTTTTCACATATGAGATGGGCTGCCTCATGGGAGAGGAATTAAGTGGATTTATTGGATTGGTATATCTAGAAAGCAAAACTAAGATCAATATTTTCTTCCGTATAATACAAGTATATTGATGGCCTACTATATGCCAAGCACTGAAGATAAGAGGAATAAAACAAATAAATGTTATAGAAGCAGATATATGCTCAATAATTTTTAAAAGGGACTTCATAACAATTTTTATTAATAGAACAGCTTTTTAATGTATGAGTCTCCCACCCTTCAGATGTTGTGAGCAAGACTGTATAACCATCTCCGAAGGACACAAGATCAGAAATTTCTGAGTCCAGGGAGCCTAGAGCTGTGTTTCACCAAGTTTAGTATAAAGCAAAATCACCCAGAAGTCTTGTGGAAACAGAGATTCCTGGGAACACCCCCAGAAACTCTGATTCAGCATAAAATTTCCATGTCGAACTAGCCTCCAGGACATACTGATGCCATCGGTCCACGGACGGCACTTGGAGCAGCAATGGCTGAGGTTAGGCTAGGACAGTTTCTTCTTCTTCCAAGATCTGTAATTCTAAGACTACAGACAGAGAAAGATGTCTGCTTCCTTAAGTGTATTGACCACAGCGTCCTGAAAGGGGAAGGACGGCTGAGCAAAGGAAAGAAACACAACCTGATCAAAAGCAGAAACTGCCCAAAGTGATAGACCTGTTTCTGGGCCAGTGAGATATTTAGAAGACAAAGTTTCAAGCAAGCCTCCCCCGATGAGTCCTGTAAAATGGTTTCAAATATATATATATATTTTTTCCAAAGATTCCCCAATTACACTCTACACAGCTCTTAGATTGCACTGACAAAGCTTTAAAAAATGATGCATTTACTCCATGCAGGCAGCTCTCTAGAGCTGAAGCCTCCGCTTTCGTGATGTGTCGCAGCTGGTTTCAGGGCTGTGCTGAAAGCTTCCAGCTTTGGCACGACCGAGCATTAACTCAGCATTAAGCAGAAGCTTTGACACTGGAGACTACAAACTTGGATGGATTAAATACACATTTTGAATATCTCACAAAATACTAGCAGTAAGGGGGATATAGAGATTTTCAAAAAGAAAGAGCGAGAGAGGAAATAAAAGGCGTGCAATGCAAATGAGAAGACACATTGGTCTGGCAGATCCTAGCTCTCCTACCTTCCCTCCGCTTCCTTCCCATTCCGACCCTGCAGCATTTATAGCCATCTTTTGAAAGGGAATGGTTCCTCGAGATTTTACCTTCTGCACGCGCCACCGAAACACAACAAAAATTATTTGTCATATGGCAAACTCCAATCTAGCATTTCTTATTGCTGAAGAAATTCAAGGAGACTCCTCCTGCAGGCCAGATCCTGGCCCCCAAACAGCAAAAATGCTACCATACAGTAAGCATTCGTATGTTCGCATAGGCTACAAAAATATAGTTCATAATCAATGCCATCTTCTAGTTATTGTGCATATGACTTTTTCACAACAATCTCACAGGTTTCACTCATTTGATTCTTACCATAATCCATGTGTTAAGTTTAAGATTATTGTACCATTGCCTGGAAAAAAAAAAAAAGAGTATCTAAGTGATTTAGTTCCTTGCCTACATTTATAGAAGATTAAAGGAAGTGGCAGTGTAAGATTCCAGTTTTACTAAAATCAAATTCTTAGACTTTTCTTCTGCTACTCGCAGCCATAGGTTCCAATACCTAGTAGTGCCATTAAAAATAAATTCTACGAATGTGTTAATTTTGCAATTCATATACATAAGACCATTATAAATATTCTAGAGAATCTCCTTCTGAAAATATTATGCAATACTAGAAAGGAACAATACTAGGAACATGTTTAACAATAATGTAAACACGCCAGTGTTCTAAAGGTAGGTATTTAAACGATGCTCCTTAGAGCCGTCCAACCAGTTTGCCAGAAATCTACTGCAACTCCAGAGTAAACTTACTGGTTAAATAGCTTTGATTTCTTTCCCTCTCCCCCTCCCTTCCTGCTTCCCTCCCTCTCTCTCTCTTTCTTTTTAGAAAGTAGCCTTGGGGGCAGGGAGCTCTGGAAATGATCAAGAAAGCCAAGAGAACTAATGAAATAGCAGGCCATGTCAGCACGTTTTCAATGTAACCCTGTGTTAAGGAAAGAGCCTCACCAGATAAAAGAACATTTTTGGATACACATGCATATTTTGTCAACTTAGACCATATGTACAATTCTAACACAATTGTTTGAAGGTGTTCATTCACCCAGGCATCTGACCACATTTTGCTGGCCCAACACAACCATCAGCTCTGTTTTTATCACTAAATTGCTGCAGAAATTATCTAGGTATTCTGCTGGTGCAGCCCAAGATCCATGCTCTTTTTCATAATACTTCACCTTCCAACAATGACTTATTAAGCATCCACCTCTAAGTTCCTGGGTTAGAAATGTGGAAGATGCGATCCTTGTCTTCAAGAAGTTTAGACAGTGGGGAAAGGGCACATATATTTTAACAACTATGTGCAATCTGTCGTTACAGATATTCTAATAGAAGTGTGTATGGGAGCAGGCTCTGCCCAAAGAAGAAGTGGTCAACTGCATGCTAAGAAAACTTGCCTAGTACGTGGACTGTTTTAACAAAAAGCTGTAACTAAGAAGGGGTACGACAGGACACAGCACGCATTCATACAGTTTAAGTTGGTAGAAATCTAAGGGGTAAACCTCAGTGTTTATCTACTGAAACTTAGCAGTGAAGACAATACTCTAAATTTTGACACAAGCTGGATGGCCAATGTCCTAGTATGCTTCTCTCCATACGCACATTCTAATGAGCTTAGAGAGTTGCCATCTTCTTCTCACCCACCCTTCATTTAGGGTTAGTGGACGCTTCTGATATCACCACAATAACAAAATATAATTGAAAAGGAAAGAAGGCTTACAGGCCCGTTTTATGCAGGTGGGTTATTTCAGACTGAATTTATTCCACAATTTTGCCTTTTTCCCCTGACTGTCTAGATAAAAAGTTATTTGTGGGTATATTAAAAAGTTCAGTCTGTGGCAAATCAAATGATTCCCACTAGACAAGCCAACTATGGTATGATCCTTAGGGGAAAGATTTACTGGTGTATCCTAGGAGGGGTTACGACCTATCTGGAAAATAAGCTGACAGGTATTAGAGGGACTAGAGTGACTGACCAGGGAAGTAACTGGCTTCAGGGAGGACCAGTAATGAATGGAGAGAGACATACAGACAAGGGGCATGCTGAAGACAGTGGGATGGAGTCCTTTCCTCGGCCATTCTGTAGACCCCAGGAACATTGGTAGGAATGAGACCAGTTCCAGTCTCAGAAAATTGAGCTGCTATGGTGTGATCACCCAGTCAGGCACAGGGCCCTGGGAACCTGAGAATTAGTATGCGCTGCTTCTGTTCCTGTGGTGCCTCATGCAGTCTGAGCAGTGACTACGAAGGCAGATAGGAGGCCCCATTTTACAGATGAGGAAATGGAGTCTCAGGAAAGCTAGAGAGGGGGAGGGAGGGAGAAAAAGGGAGAGAGAGAGAGAGAGAGAGATTGAACAGTTATTGGAAAAGCAGCAAAACAATGCTGGGCCACTAAACTCCAGCCCAAAGCTTTCAAAATAACCTGCAACAAAAACTAATGGGTCTAAAATCCTTGGATCTGTATGTCTGCTATGAGGATGTGTTTGTGTGCACAGCGTGTGTGTGTGTGTGTGTGTGTGTGTGTGTGTGTGTGTTGCCTATTTCAGAGGGAAATAAAAAGTGGAAAAGGAGGATGAAGATGGTCAGGTTATTACATTAGCCTTTTAAGATTTTAAAACACAGCATTTAGGACAATCATATTGTGAACCACCTACTGAAACATAGAAACATGGAGGCCTAATCTCCCCAGGTTTAGGATGCAATTCTGCGTCTGGAATATCAAGTAATAGTATTGAATGCAAAGGCTGCCTTTGACTGAGGACACTCTGGGAAACAATTTTCCACTGCACATTAGCGTATCTGCAATCAAAGTCTGTGTCTATCTGCGATTTTTTTTTATCCTTTCACTTCTTTCTTCCTCTTTTTCTACTTTCCCCGCCTCACCACCATCCCCCAAAACACTTTTCTCTGGCCCACAGAGATGGGAACCAAAAGGAAATTGATGCAGTGGCGGGTTTAATATGACATTTGAAAAGTGACTTTTTGATTTTCAATTAACCTTGCACAAAGAGGAAATATTGAAATTCGCCCCTTTGTTCTTGGCTGGCTCTGCAGACAGGCTGGTTGGTACTAAGAGCTGAAAGGGTTTGGGGTGGGGGCAGTGAGGAAGGAAGAGGCAGGAAAGAAAGAGAGAGCCTGGCACCTACCAAAGCACTGGGCTTCTGTTTGCACAAAACGAGACAAGACTAGCCTGTAGTAATTACTCTCCGAAGAGGGAAACAGGTAGGAGAGAAAATGCTCTTGTCATTTGTTTGACTTAATTGTATGCTTTTATGAGCCGTCTGGCTGGAAGGATTAAAGTTACTTTTAATAACACTTCCTTTCAGAAAGCGTTTGATTTGAAGTTTCCCAGCAGGGCCTCGCAGTCAACAGCAGGGCCCCTTCCCCAGTCCACGTCCCCCTCCTCCTTTCCCCTCTAGTCAACCGTCTCCCCTTCGCTCCTTTGAAAGCCCCATTGTTCTGTTAGTAGAAGAAAGCGATGCTTACACCACAATAAGATCATAAAGTTAACTCCGTAAGTCTTCTTTTTCCGGATTTTCTATACAATCTTTCCTGAAGGGGGCATGCGCACCCCCTCCCCCTTCGCAAGAGGAAACCTTGAAAATTACATATGGAAAATAAAGTCGCTTGACGCTGTGGACCTTGTTAGGCTGCGCGTGGAGCCCCGCATGCTGACAGTGGCCAGGCTCCGTAAACACACACACGGCTCGATAAGGTGGCACAGTCTGGCTTCCCGAGGGACCCTGTCACCGCGCTTCCTCCCCGCTCTCGCGCCTGTCCTTGCAGTGTGTGTGTGTGTGTGTGTGTGTGTGTGTGTGTGTGTGTGTGTGTGCGCGCGCGCCCGCGCGCTCTTGCCCCGGGCTCCCTGGCGGTTTGCTCTCGCTCTCCTTCCTCCTTCGCACTGTTGTTGTGTGCGTTTCCACTTGCTGCCCGAAGCGCGAGCCGGGGTCCCGGCGGCCGGCGCGGGGCGTGGGGGGGCCGCGCTGGCTGAACCCCGCAGCCCGCCGCGGGGCAGGGACTGCGGCGCCCCCCGCGCGAGGCCCAGCGGCCGGCGCCGCGCGGCACGCGGGAAGACGCTCCATCTCATCCCTAGATGGCAGCAGGATTCTGAAGCTGGCGCAGCCCTCGGCAGCCCTTCCGGTCTGTTTTCCCGAACAGATTGCCAGGGGATACGGCGGCTAAACAGCCCGGCGCCTCCCCGGAGTGCGGGTCAAGCAGAAGAGCAAGCCGGACAGACGCAGCTGGCGGAGCCTCGGGGGTCAGATGCTGCAGCTCCGGACACCACATCGCACACAGATGTGCCAATGTATTTCAAAAAAAAAATCGAGGGGAGTTTAGCCTCTTGGAGACTGTGTCTTGCTCAGAGACCAGTGATTCTGGATGGTGACAGAAGTCCTCGAGGCCTGGCATGTACGCAGGACCCACACACTTCACCACGTGCGCCTAAACTCATGGGGGAAGCGCTGTCTTCCTTCGCGGGGACCAGGCGGGCTCTGCAGGCAGGACCTGAGGACAGAGAGCTCAGTCCCGCATCCTGCAATCCTGTATGCTTTGGGGGAAGCTGCTTTCTGTCCCTGAGCCTCAGTTACGTCCCCTATAAAATTGGGGTTATTCTACCTTTCAGCTCTGTGTACATACAGAAGATTGTCAGGATTATCAAGAGAAACAAAGAAGGGAAAAATTCACTTTGGCAGGAACAGTCTCACTGCTGCAGCATTTGGCCCAGGACAGGAATTTTCCTTCAGAGGGTACATCCCAATGGTGCTCAGTGTTTACTGTGATCAGCCAGAAATCACTCATTTGAAAACAGAGGGCAGAGGTTGTTTCACAACTTAAAAGCCAGAGACCTTTATCTCTACACCACTTGGATTATCTACATCCAGGTCCCATCTTTGACCTTGTCATCACCTGGAAATCCTGTACGTCAGAAATCTTTATCACCAGAAAACGGCGCTCAGCAGCCCAATCGTTTTGTCCCTGAAGAGGCCCAGGATTAAACAGGAAAGGCAGAGGCCACTCCGGTATATGGTATTTTGGAAAACGTTACTGTTAACACGGCATACAACATACTGTGCGAGTCAGGGAATTTTCTCACCAAGGCTGACTCAGAGAGAAAAAAATATTCAAAAAAACAAAACAAACAAACAAACAAAAAAACCAAAACCACACACACACACAAACCACTTTCATTCCTCATAAAAGAGTACATTCTCTTGTTTGCCATGAGTTCTGTCCCTTTCTAGCACCATGGCAACCTTTGTAACAAAAGGGGCCGGAGGATAGAGGTTTCAGATACTTATCTCTTTATCTTGTGGTTCTTGTTGTTGTTTTATTCTCTCCTGATCTACAATTTTAGCAAATGTACGAAGGCAAGAAACATCCTGTCCTGCCCCTGCCCCCAGGAATTATGTAATAAGTGTAAAATTTTAACTAACCATTGACAGTTATCCTTCCTTAAGAAGATCATGCCAGATCACAGAGAAGGCAGAGTAGAAATGTTTCTGTCATTTGTGTTCTCTCCTGTTCTGTTTGAATATTAGACCTGTTTAGTGTTATTATTAGACCCCTGTGGCATCAGTCACAGCAATATTATCATATCAGTGATTCCCAGCAATCTCATACAATATTGACTCATCACATAATCTCAGTCTTACAGCTTTGTAATAGTCCTTCTCATTGGGCCAGTTCTCCAATCTCATCAAGTCCTCCACTTCAGTGATCCCCTACATTGTCCTGGAAATTTGCTTCCCACTGCCCGCTACTTGGCTTTTCCCATAAACTTTGGCAGCCTGAACCCCAAGGTTGATCTCTGAATCTTTCATGTGAAAACCTGCCACCTTCTTTTCTAAAAAAAAAAAAAAAAAAAAAAAAAAAAAGCATTACAATAACCAAGAACTCTTGAAGACGTGGGAACAGATCACTACTGTGTGCAGTCAGCATTCTCGCCTCCTAGAGCCAGAGAACACGATATTGTTGATGAAAATCACCCAACTTTTCTTATTATTGTCACTAAAATAATAGCATACAATCTTAGATGGACCTTTACATTGCCTGATACTTTATTTACATCTGATTATTTATTAATCACTGGTGGTTTTGTTTCTTTGCCCTTAATTATTGATTCCTTTCTCAGAATTTTCAGTCCACACAGCTCAATTTTGCCCTTCTCGTGGTTCTAACCACCCCAAATACCCTCCCTTACAACAGATGAACCCCTCAACCGCCTCACACAAGAATCAAAGCTGTTAGGCAGAATGGACCCATATCCCTGCTCTCCATCTAAATATTTATCTATCTGTGATCCTTTCTTAATCTCTGCTCTCAAGGGAGAGAGGCCCTTTGTCTGCTATAAGGCGCTCTGTCTAGAAATTCTCTTACTCACACCTTTGCTCATTTCCCAAGGATCTACATCCATCAGTTACTGTTCCTCGCTCTCGTCTTTAACCGCCCTCCTAACTCCCACAATTTCCTTTTTCTCCTCTTCATTCTCCCTTTTCATACCTGCGTCATCACCTGGCCTGTCCTCCAGATGCCTGGTAGCAGTGAGCTGCTCGCCGGCTGCACACGCACCCTCCCCAGTGCTCGGCCACATGTCCTTGCTTTTGTTCAAACATGTCTCCGTGCTGCAGGATGGCTTAGCTACACTTTTTTTTTTCTTTCCGATTCTTGCTAATCCTTTAAGTTTCAGGCTCAGAGACTATATCCTACGAGGTAAATTTTCCTTAACATCCAAAACAAGCAAACTCCTCTTCCTTCATTTTGCCCTAGCAGAGAGCACATACCTTTATCATAGCAGTTACACACTGATTTTTTCCCCCATTGTGTGTGAAATTTCTGTTAAACACACTAGAATATGAGTTCCTCAAGGGGGAGAAAAGTGTCTTACTCATCTTTATTTTTTTTAGTGCCAAATGCTGGCCCAGACACATAGCATTAAACTGTTGTAAATGTATCAGTCATATTGCCTCCTATACCCTTTGCCTTCTAAGGAAAATGTTTGCTCACATCACCCCTGCAGAACAGACAATGCTCTAAATTTTATTCTGTATTATCTGACCCCTCTACTCATTTCAGCTCTTTGGACTGTGCTGAGTGCTAGTCCAAAGGCCAACGAATCTCACCGGTCAGTGGCCTATGAGACGGCCTAGTGGAGAAAGATCTTCCAAAGCAATCATGATGTGGTCAGCGAGTCATGTCAAATTTGAAATGGATGCTATAGAGAGAAGGAACAAGAGTTGGCAGCAGAAATAGAAGCTTTAAAGGCATGAGATATTTAGAGGGTAAGAGACAAGAAGAACTGTAATAGTCCCTCAATGAGCTGAGTTTTGAAAGCAGAAGTAATGAACTTGATCAAATTTAAGGTAATAATCCATCCTAAATTCTCATAGAAATTGTCAGAGTGTGGACTAGAACTAAGTCTCTTTACATTAAGCCTGATGCTCCTTCTAGTCCAATGTATGTGTTTTGCTTCTCCTTGTACATAATCTAATGGTATTGATTTATTAGTCAATAAACAACAAATGCCCAAAGGTGGGTTTTTAAGTTAAAGAGTCATTCATTGAGATTGTAAACTAATGATCACGAGTGGTTGATGTGTGTTCTAAGCAAGGCAGTCACTACATTGTCACCACCACCACCATCATCACTATCAGCATCAGCATCACCATGTAAACTCATCAGGCATTCCTCGAAGGACTTTACAGGTGTAAGATATTTAGGCACAAAGGTTAAGTAAATCAATTAAATCACAGAGCACTGTACATACATATTGTCACATGCATTATCTCATCTCATTCTCACAGCAATTTTAGAATGCAGTTAGTGGACACTTAGGTGGTTTCCATATGTTGCCTATTGTAAATTGTGCTGCAATACACATAGGACTATTACTCAGCCATAAAGAGGAATGAGATCTCTCCATTTGTGACAACATGGGTGGACCTAGAGGGTATTATGCTAAGTGGAATAAGTCAGACAGAGAAAGATGAATACCATATGATTTCACTCAGATGTAGAAACTAAAAAGCAAAACAAACAAACAAACAAACAAACAAAAACAGAAACAAATTCATAAATATAGAGAACAAAGTGCTGGTTGCCAGAGGGGAACAGAGTTGGGGGAGTGGGTGAAATAGGTAAAGGAGATTAAGAGGCTTAAACTTCCAGTTACAAAATAAACAGGTAAGGAGATGAAAAGTACAGCATAGGAAATATAGTCAGTAATATTGTCATAACATTGTATAGTGACAGTGACTACATTTATTGTGGAGAGCATTGAATAACGTAGAGTTGTTGAATCATGATGCTGTACACCTGAAACTAATGTAACATTGTATGTCAATTAGACTGCAATTTCTTTTTAAAAGGTAGTTAGTAATCTCCCATTTTATAGATGAGGAATCTGAGGCATCATCAGTTGAGCAGTGTTTTGTGCTAGTAGCTAGTAAGACCCCATTCTGTCCGTTATCAAAATCTATGTTTGCTCTTACACCCTAAACTTATCATGCTTCTGTGTTTCAAAATCAATATTGAGGAATAAGGAAGATGTTACTGAGTCTAAGTCACTAAGTCATTTTCATATAGGATTATCGTGCTCCATGTAAACAATGTTTTAAATCTTCCTTAGGATAATAATAATAATAATAATAATAATAAATATATTAGCAAATAAGCCTGTCTCTCCCAGTCTGGAGTGATCTTCAGCATCATTCCAAAGAGGGGAATTTTTCTTCAGAATTCTCCTGTGACTCTTTCAGTTGTAGCTTCTCATCCCTTCTTCTAAACTTCCCAAAGTTGTCTGTCCAATTTTTTTCTTAGACAATAAAGGTATTATTCCTTTCGTAATATTTTTGCATCAGTTGTCTCTTAAAGCTAAAACTGAAAGAGGGCTCCTTGAGAGGAGAGTAAAATCATGTCACTCCTTCCTATAAGTAGCAGTAAGGATTACAGGGAATCCCAAAGCAGACCTACTGATCAAAGAAGAATCCCTGGAATGTCCCTTCTCAGGGCCATAATTGTAAGGCAGGAGTCACTAATTGGTCTAAGAGAATGTTCGTGAGCGATAGCTTCTGTTCTCTTGAGAAGGTTAGCAAATCTGCCTTTCTCTTGGTGGAGGGGAAAGGGGTTAAGTTGATTAAGTTGGTTATTGAGCCAGTGGTCTGGAAATGAAGAGCAGGCTGCTTACTGCCCAGTGGCACAGAGAGGCAAACTGTTCCCCCAAAATAAAGTTACTGGAAGGAAAGAGACTTTTAGTCAGTGGCCCAGCCCCAGTACAAGAGACTAAGACTCAGTAATGTCCTATTTCTCTAGGGGGACTCCATGGCTGATATGATAGGAAAGAAGGAAAGGAAAGGAAAGGAAAGGAAAGGAAAGGAAAGGAAAGGAAAGAAAGGAGAGGAGAGGAGAGGAGAGGAGAGGAGAGGAGAGGAGAGGAGAGGAGAGGAGGAAGGGAAGGAAGGAAGAGAGTCAATACAAAGTACTTATGCAGACTGGGAAGACCTGTACTATGAGAGCATCCTGTGAACATCAAGAAGGATTTCCCTGCATTAGAAGGTCTGGTTTTACAGAGTGATGGCTTGAGACAAAATAATAAATAAATAAATAAATAAATAAATAAATAAATAAATAAATAAATAAAAACTAATCGATTTCCCATTGACTATTTGGAAGAGAGCTGAAACATTGGTTGGATACATTCTCATGCCCTTAAGAAATTCCAGAGGGGAAGTGATTGGCAAAAAATACTTGTCCTTAAGGGGACTGGAAAGGGTAGCTTGATTAAGTAAAAAGGGTAAAAAATTGAAGTATATACTTGTTCTGAGTTTGTAGAACAGGTCATATTGATCATGCATTGACATTATGGGGATCTCTTGACAACCTAAATATCTTCTGTATCCAATGGATGAGTCTCTATTTTTAGGAACAGAAGTTGTAGACCATAGTTTTTAAATCATACCAGAGAGGGGACCAATCCCCCCTCTGATTTCTAAAGGTCTACTGCCTATAAAAATCACTCCTTTTGAACCATGATACTTATCATCAACAGCTCTAAGTGTTTCTCAGTATTTATTCTCATGGTCATTTTGGAAAAATATGTTTTTCTAGTTGGAAAAGTTAAGTCTTATGAAGGCTGAGAAAAGTGTCTTAAGTTTCAGCAACCACAGTTCCTGATTTAGGAATCGCGTTGATCACATCTGACCCAGAAACTGCTGTTGGCCCTAAAGGTAATCTTCATGTTCTACGATATAACTGTCTTAAATCATTCTTCCTCCATGAAACATACCCCAAATTTAACATTTCATCATTCCTGAAGCATTTTGTTTCTATGACTCCTTTAGCACTAGTTGTCAGCAATATTCATCTTACTACTTTTTTTTATATATACTGCTTTACCCCATTTTCCGATAGCATGCGTGGGGAATCTTACATTCTCAACAATGTAAGAGTTCCTTGAGAAGGGCAGTTAGTACAATGTTTGTCAAATTTTGTTCAGTGGTTTTCTGTAGGGATGTTCTATGGGGAAAAGATAAGTTGGTATGTTCTTCTAAAGATTTTAATGTTATATATTAGAAAATTAGTTACTAACTCCATTTGACTTATACATTCAATATTTTAGCCTTTTTTCATAGATACAAAATTTGTAATAACTACTGACCAAAAAAATTTCTTTCAGCACCAGATAATATTCCATTCTCTTGATGTACCACAGTTTATCTATGAAGGACTTCTTGGTGTCTTCCAGGTTTTGGCAATTGTGAACAAAACTTCTATAACCATCCCTGTGCAGACTTTTGTGTGGACAGAGGTTTTCAGCTCCTTTGAATAAACACCAAGGAGTGAGATTGCTGGATTATGTGGTAAGAGTATGTTTAGTTTTGTAAGAAATTGCCAAACTGTCTTCCAAAGTGACTGTACCATTTTGCATTCCCACCAGCAATGAGAGTTCCCATAACTCCACATTCTCACCAGCATTTGGTGGTGTCAGTGTTCCTGATTGCGGCCACTCTAATAAGTATATGGTGCTACCTCCTTGTTGTTTTAATCTGCATTTCCCTGATGGTATGTAATGTGGAGCATCTTTTTACAGACCTATTCACCATCTGAATATTTTCTTTGGTGAAATGTCTGTGAAGATCTTTGGTCCATTTTTAAAAAATCAGATTGTTTTCTTATTGCTGAGTTTTTAGAGTTCTCAGTATATTTTGGATAATAGTCCTTAATCTATATGTTTTATCTATATGTTTATATGTATATTTATATCTAAATCTTTTGTAAATATTTTCTCACAGTCTGTGACCTGTCTTCTTATTTTCTTGACATTGATTTTTGCAGAGCAGAAACTTTTAATTTTAATGAAGTCCAGCTTATCCGTTGTGTCTTTCATGGATTTTATCTTTGGTATTGTATTTAAAAAGGCATTGCTATACCCAAGTTCATTTATGTTTTCTCCTTCATTATCTTCTAGGAGTTTTATAGATTATTACATTTAGGTCTGTGATCCATTTTGAGTTGGTTTTTGTAAAGAGTATAAGGTCTGTGTTTTTGTATTCCCTCTCTCTCTCTCTCTTTCTTTGCTAACAGATGTCCAGTTGCTCCAACACTGTTTATTGAAAAGACTATCATTACTCCATTGTTTTGCCTTTGCTCATTTTTTGAAAATCAGTTGGCTATACTTTTGTGCATTTATTTCTGGGCTCCCAATTCTGTGACCTATTTGTCTGTTGTTTCACCAATAAAACACTGCCTTGAATTACTATAGCTTTACAGGAAGTCTTAAAGTTGGATAGTGTAAGTCTTCAAACTTTATTCTTCTCCTTCAATATTGTGTTGGCTTTTCTGGGTCTTTTGCCTCACCATATAAAATTTAGAACCAGTTTGTCTATATATCCACAGGATAACAGGCTATAATTTTGATTGGAATTTCATTGAATCCATAAATCAATGTGGGAAAAACTGACATCTTGACAATATGAAGTCTTCCTCTCCACAAACATGGAATACTTCTCCATTTATGTAGTCCTTTGATTTGGTTCATTAGGTTTTTCTGTGGTTTTCCTCATAAAGATTTTGTAAATATTTTGTTAGATTTATCCTTAACTATTTCCTGTTTGGTATGCTAATATAAATGGTATTATATTGTATTTATGTCCACTTGTTAATTCCTAGTATATAGGAAAGTGATTGACTTTTGTATATTAATGTTGTATTCTGAAATCTTGCTATACTTGCTTATTGGTTCCAGGAGATTTTTTGTCAGTTCTTTCAGATTTTTATATAGATGATCATGTCATCTGTGAACAAGGAAAATTTTGTGTTTTTTTTCTTTTCCAATTTGTATACCTTTTATTTCATCTCTTGTCCTATTTCATTAGCTGTAATTTCTAGTACAGTGTTGAGAAAGAGTGGTGAGGACCATCCTTGCCTTATAGCAGATCTTAGTAGGAAAGCTTTGAATCTTAAATATGATGTTAGCTGTAGATTTTTAAAAGATACTCTTTATCAAGTCGAGGAAGTCCTTAATGGCTTTTTCAGCAATGCAAATGAAAAATTTATGGGGATTTCTTTAATATGTAACTTGGAAAAATTGCAACTTGACTGAGGACGGTCAAACAAACATATTCAAAAAGTATTCATCAATAAGTCACTGTCAATCTGAAGGCATGTCATTTTGTGGGGATATGGAGTTTTATACTTGGTCACTTCTGTTCAATAGTCTTATCAGTATGTTAACTAACCAAGCGATGCTTACCAAACTGTAAGTAGTACATAGCTATGAAGGGTAGTAAGAGGGATCTATTCATTTGAAGTCAACACACTTGTATTGGCCCCCAGATACTTGAGGCGTCTTGTCAGATATTGTGAGGGCTCCAAAGACGAAGCACGTTCACTAACTTCAAAGAGAATACATTTCTAGAGGAGATATAAGATATGTACGCAAGGCAAAATGTGTCATGTCATGAGACGGTGCCCTTTCTCTTGCTTTCTCACGTGTCATTCTCCCTCTTCCCCAACACCAAGGATGCTGGACTCCACGTCTTTTTCCAAAACTGCCGAGCACTCACAAGGATTTTGAAACTGATATTTCCTTTCTCCAAAATACTCATTTTACCCATCTAACCCCTCCATTGCCTTCCACATACCTCAGCCCCACCAAAACCCACACACAAATACATGCCGTAGATATACTCTAGATATTTTCCAGATCTTACATAAAATACCACTATCCAAGTACGATTTGTTATCCTAATACCCTGCTCTTCACCTTCATAAAATTTGTAATTATGCATGAATTTGCATATACTTGTTTAAAGTCTGGCTTCTGCATGATCAAAGAAGGCAGAAAATAAGTTTGTTTTGTTTTTCACACCGTGTCTAATAAGTGGACCAGATCTCTATATGGTAGATGACATATTTGTTATATAAATGAATCTTAAATGATGATGTTTACTCCTCGCTAAGTGAAGATGTTTGTATCAAAGTGGTAACATTTGGGCTGAATCTTGAAAGTCACATAGGAATTTTATAAGGTGAAGATCAAGGGAATTAATAGTCCTACTATGTTCTGCACCATCTAGCCAATGACTCAAGTATTTTATGATGTTCTGACTGCCACTTCCAAAAACAGGCATTGATAAATGGAAGTGCAACAGAGAGAAAAGCAGCCCAGATAGTAAAGTGCAAGATGTATCGGCCATGACATTGTTGAAATAATTAGATGCTTAACCTGCAGAAAAGAAGACATGCGATAGCAGTTTTCCATCATTTTACCCATATAAAAGAGAGATTACAATTATTTTTTGAAGCTCCAGAGAGAATTTAACACAAGACCACTGGGTAGAAATTATTGGGAGACAAATTTGGGCTCAGTAGGTTAAGACTCCTCTGAAGATTATAGTGAGTAAAACAAAAAACAGTTTGTTCTGTTCCATATTGGGGTCTCTGAGTCTGAAGGATTCATGTGGGGATGGTGTGACCTCTGCTAAAAGTTATAGAGGGGAACATTGAAGCGAGTGCATGATGCAAATAGGTGATCTGTAACTGCCCGCCAAACTCTTATTGGTTCAGAGAGGCAGAGATGATATTTATGGCTTGCTCTATTTTCTCATTTGTAAATTAGAAATGGTAATAATAACACTACTACTACTACTACTACTACTACTACCACTACCAGTCCTATGAATTGTTGAGAGGACTGAATGAGGAAAAATGTCATAAAAAATGATTATACGTTATATAGGATACAGAGAAATAACAACAACATACTAAGCACTTAGGACTAGGCACTGTACTACTCATATTTTGCTCCATAAATGGTTATCTGTTAAACTGAATGCATTAAATCCTGTTGTTGTTGTTGTTGTTGTTGTTGTTGTTGTTGTTGTTGTTGTTAATTTCTCCTAATAAAATAAGTGGTTGTTCTTAACCGAATGACAATTATATCCCTTAGATCATGGTAGATTTATTCTGACTTTCTCTTTTTCCAGTTGCTGTGCTCACTCAGTAGAGGGACCATCAACTGCAGTCCTCCATCACCAAGAGCAGCATGCTTGAGTCTGAGTTCACATGGAGAATGGACTGTAAACACACCAGGGTTATACTTTTTGCACACGCAAGAATTGTGTGTTGTCCTTCACAAATAGAAGTCGGCCCTTGGCGTACTGATTAAAAACATTAAATAGGAATTGGTAGAACTTCATTCGAGTCACCAATTTGTCATTAACAAGTTCCACCACCTAACCTCAAAAGTCGGTGGTATATATGGGAAATGAGAGTGATTTACTTTTGTCCATTTTATTTCTATTACTTATTTTAAGTTTGATATTGTTTTTTTCTTAAAAGATGATTGTCTGATAGAACTGAAAAACTTTAAACTCTAAAGTCATTTTAAATGGGAATCTAAAGAGCTGGCAAATGAATTCTAAGACTGGGGGATTGGCAGGGGAACAAATTTATGCAAACGCAATACATAGATTAGATTGAAGAGAGTCGAGTGCCTTAAGAGCAGAAATTATAAGACAAGGGAAGCAATCAATTTTGAGAAAATTCTCTTCCTCATTGGGCAAAAGACAATAAGGTTTCTTACAGATAAGGAGTTCTGTGGTTATGTGTAATTTTTATCTATTCTCTTGTCCTAGTAGAAACTAAATATAAGCATGGGAGTCCTTCCCTCCCTTAGTTTTTAAGCTAGTTTCAAATTGTCTTGCTAGGACATACGTTGTGGTAGTGCTGGGGCATGGAGAAGAGGCTCTGGTACCAGAAGATTCCTGGGAAGTTTTAGCAAAATGCCAAAAAGGTTTAATCCACAACTTGTCTCATCGTGATAGTTCTCTTCCAGCCTGGTTGCAGAAGCGCCATTAGAATAAGAGGTCATTGATGTCAAGAAAAAATAAAATGCTTTAATATTTGAATAGAGGTGTGTGCGATGAACAAGAAGAAAAAAAGAGGAAAGAGAATTGATTGTAACTGAGTTTCTATTTTGTGTGAGGAACTGCCCAGAAACTTGGTCTTCATAATAATCCTGTGACTTGAGTATTACTCTATCATTTATCATAACAGGAAACTGCACTTCGGAGAGGTTAAAATTTCCCCCAAAGTCATGCCACTACTGAGGAGCAGAGGGAGAATTTGAGCAAAGACCTGCCCCTGCCTACTCTTCCCACATATTATCAAATATAATAATATTATTTTAATACTTTTAAATAGCTATATGTAGTTATTTTAATATAAAGTTCAATTGCTACAGAAAAAAATCAATTGATCTTTATTTCATAATTAAACATAAACCTTTAGAAAATTAGGGGTTTGCACTATAAAACCACTATCAAAGCATTACCAATAGCTTGGTAGCAGAGTTATCTATTTGTCAATTAAATCACAAGATAGGAAAAAATATTGGCAAATTTATATCTTTGGTTTATTTTTACTCCCCTTCCTCCCAATCTGGTTATTTTTATTAGAGGCAGGTTATGGAATTACTGCAGACTCCAAATTCTCATAGCATTAAACCCAAATGACCAGGTTGTAGTCCCAATTTATCAATTTACAAATTAGGAGGGTCACTCTCAAAGAAGTGAACTGCCTAAAACAAAGTAACACCTGTAGTTGTAAGAACTCTGAAGGGCATTTATTTGCTAAATATTTACTGAGAACCAACCATGTGACAGACTTTTTCTAGGTACTGGACATACAATAGTGAACAATAAAGGTGAATACCCTATTCAACTAGAAATTATGATTTACTGATAAATGCAGAGAATTAAAATGAAGAAGTCCTAAATTTTAAGAAGGAACCAACCACATAAAAATTAGAGGATAAAGCATTACCAGTAGATAAAACCTCAAGTACAATGAGCTTCAAGGTGGGCACAATATTGGCATGTCCCAGGAGCAGAAAGAAGGTACTATAGTTTGAGGGTGTTGACCTAGAGGAAAGGGCAATTAAATCAGATCCAAGGTAGACTACAGCCAGATTACATGGGTCTTCATGGGCAGGAGTCAGAAATGTACATTTCATTCTAAATGCATTGAGAAATTAAGGTCTTAAGCAGGGAAGGCATGATCTTATTTACAGTATTTACAGGCTGTCTGGGCTACTGTGGGAGAGAATGGATGAAGAGAGAGCAGGACAATGAATAGGGAGGCTCTGAAATACCCAGCGGACAGATGACAGTGGTTCAGTAGATGATGTTGGCAGAAAAAGGGATAAAGAGAAGGGGACAGATCTCGTTGATGAATTGATGGCAGGGTCAGCAGTTCCTGCTTGTGGATTTTATGTCGAAAGAGAAGGAAAGAGAAGAATCAAGGATGTCTTTTATTTGTTTGTTTTGTTTTTATTTTGGAGTGAGCAACAGGGTGGGTTGATTGGTTGGTTGGTTGGTGGAGGAGTCAGTGAGCAGAGATGAGACAAAACTGAGGAAAGAGGAGATGAGGGTGAAGGATGGGAAGGTATTGAAGAGTTCTGTTTTTAACATGGCACATTTGAGATGCATATTAGAAATCCCTAAGAGATATTCTCCTGGAGATGGGAGGAAGTCAAGGCTTAGCGCTACAGTTTGGGAGTCATTATCATATAGATGAATTTGAGGCCATGGGAGTAGATGAGATGACCTATGGAGAGGAGATAAAGGATCCCAAGCATGGGCCCTAGGGCATTTAAAATTTTTAAGAGCAATATTTTTCCTTAAATAAATGTCTTTCTATTTAACTAGTAGATTTAATTTCAGAAGTTTTCTATTTAAAGGTAGTTAAACAAAAGCACAGCAACCATTATTTCTTCCTTGAAATCTTCTCTAATCCCCATGCCCCAAAGGCCATATATAAAGTTATAAGTGAATTTAATAAAAGAAATATAAAAATACACACAATTGTACAATTTGTTTAAGAGGGGCTTCTTGATTGTTGCTTTGTACTCGATAACATTTCTATCTTTGGACATCACCTGTCATTCAGCCTTTCCTGATAATAGATTGTGATTGTGCATGTTATTATATCTTTCTAAACTCAGAAGGAAGCATTATATTCTATGAACTGTACCCCCATGAGTTTAAACCCTGTCAAAAGTACAACTCGGGAGTACCTTTGTCACTGAGCAATTGCAGCTCAGTATTACTAAAATCTTCTTTAAGCTGCTCATTGAAGAGTATGATGGTGCCGTTTCCATCCCAAGTAACTCCCAGTTCTGAAGCACAGTGTTATTATACTGCATCAATTCCAAGGCCTGCCAGCTGCAGGTTTGAAATAGCTGCGCTCAGTGAAACCCAACTTTTAAATCCCAGGAAAGGGAGTTCAACCCTTTATTGTCCTAAAATAGACCAGTGCGATATGGCTCAGTAAGGGGTCTTTCTGATGGCTCCTTCAAAATTACCATCCTCAGTGTTCTATGCGGGAAATAAAAGTCCTGGACAACTTTCCGCGAGCAGGCTTTTGGCCTGAGGCTCTTGAACAAAATCTCTTCAGCTTCTCCTTGTCTGTATTCATCATGATCCGTGATTGCTTATCACCTTTGCCTGGAGAAGGGACTACGTCTTTTATGAAGGTGCGCGTCTGTTTTATGTGCCTGGCTGTAGTGAGTGGTTGAATTGTGGATGTGGTTTATGATTGGTGATAACGGGACCGGTTGCTAATTTTTAAATATCTAAAAACGCTGCATAAAATATAACATTCCCATGATTGCACAGGAGAGAGGGTAGAAAATTGAACTGTGTGGATGTCTAGTCAGATTTGGGCCCCAAAGGACACTCCTCAACTTCCCACCCCCACCCCTGCACCCTTTGCTGAGTATTTTCACAAAGACACACACTTGACTCACTTTCGCTTTTCTGTCTGTTCATTCCCAGTGCCTCATTCTAACTCCAACGGGAATTATTAAATCACTTCACTGGATTCTAAATCTGGTTACCGATGAAAGGAGTAAACCTTCCTGCCCTCTCAGAGTGGCCTTCCAGATCTGCTTCCTGTCCTGGCTTCTAAAACTGGCATGGCCTCCTTGCGTGATCTTCCCTGCCTGCATTTCCAAGCTGCTTTCAGGTCTGACATTTATTATCTGAGGACATTCTTACCACAGCCTCGCTCCTCTGGTCTCAAAATTCCCCTGAGGCCCTTCCTCTGTGACATCCACTCCCTTCATTTTTAGGTTCCTCATTATCCCTGGATTTTCTCATTTGACTGGGTTTCATGGTTCTCCTATCTCCTGAACCTTCATAGATTTATGTCTGGCTCCAGAAAGTCAGAGTCCCACCAAGAGGAGAATAATTCCCTTCATGTCCTTTGGAACGCTCATCTCAATTTGCTTTGAATGAAAATGAGGTCTAAGATAATATTTTTCTAAAGCACAAACACAAACGCCGTTCCTGATTTTCTATTACACTTAGTAAAATAATTATCTAAGTGGATGTTTTTCATTTTACTATTCTTACCATTTTCATACTTTTTAATATGATTTAGGTTTTCCTTTGAGGATTAACTGGCTTAAAACAAGAAAAGTCTTGAGCATCTCATTTTTTTTTTCTTTTTACATCCTTGTCTCACTGACCTTTCCAAAGTAGAGGCGATGACCTGTAATGTTTCTTCCAGACTGACCTCCTACTTCCTGTGCCAGTTTTCAACTCTTTACAAGTAAAGAAGTTAATAAAGAAAAGAGAGAACTTTGATGCTGCCAACTCTTAAGCAATTTAAGCTGTGACTTTACTAACCTCAAAGTAAATGAAGCCAGATCCAGTAGCTGCACGATCAAATGCTGTTACAGGATAATTTAGTCCAATTGAATATTACTGTAATGGGGGGAAATGAATTCTGTGCACATCGAAGTTTCTGCTTCTCCAGGAGAATTAAACTGCTGAATGCCCATGTACCCCACTGAAAGTATCTCAAATACACCTTAGCCTGCTGTGTGACTGTGAAGGTCAAGTCTGTTGACCTAGCTTTCCAGAATAGATCTTCAAACTAGAACCACACATTTCCCCTTGTTCTTAACGCTCAAGTGTTATCTGTATAGTTTTGAAGAACTAGTTTAATTTCACAAATGGATTATGTTGGACGACATAAAATTATTTTCTACATGTAGCTTTAGGGTTCCAAAGATCCTATGGAATTTTATAATTGACTGGCATACAATTCAGGTCACACATAAGCTACCTTGCTAAGCCACTGAGAACCTATTATAAATATTTTTCAACTTTCTATCTATGTCATGAATACTGAGTTTTATAATTTTATGGAAATATCTTGTTTCCAAAAAAACAGATGAAGATGTGGAAGAAAAAATATTGAATGTTTATTTTATGGTCAAGTAAATATATACACACCATTTACTATTCCCCAGGCCACCAAGGAAGAAGCTGCAGGTAGCACATAAAATGGGAGAAAACTTAAAACATGACCACCGCCACTATGGCTCCAGAAGATGCAGGCCACAGAAACTGAATAAAAAGGAAAATTTCAGACCCTTGTGCTAGGGAGAAGCAAGAGTAAGGAAGTAGGGGTGGAGGGAGGGTAGGACTTGAAATAGTTAAGTCCAGATGAATAATAAAACTGAAAAATTTAAGAAAAGATCTGATAAATATGAAGGAGGATACAGAGCCCACTGCAAAGACAGAAAATAATATTTAATGTAAGATCAACTACTGTTAGTACATGCAGGGCCATGTGATTATTTTGCATAGTTTCAGCAAAGAGAAAGAGGAGAAATTCCAGATTCTAAATTGGCATATCAAATAATCGTGTAACCCAGCAAAAGAAGTTCACCTAAACACACCTGTTTCTAAATGAAAGCAACTACTTCTGAACTACATCCTGTATTTGGCCCTCAAACCATTTTCATGGTAAAAGGCTGAATCATTTTAGGACACGTTCAAAAGACAACTTGGCAGATGCTGACCAAGACCTGTCTATGGGCAACATCTTTGTAACAATTTCCCCTCGATGGTACAGACTCTGTCAACTTAATTCAAGCATTTGTGTGAGACAAAATGTGGCCCTAAAAATTTTCTACCTTAGGATACCCACCCCTATTGCTTCCCAAATCCTACTAACCGTT
Source organism: Ursus americanus (assembly GCF_024610735.1). NCBI lineage: Eukaryota > Metazoa > Chordata > Mammalia > Carnivora > Ursidae > Ursus > Ursus americanus. Next base: position 32,120,054 of record NC_142145.1, read on the forward strand.
GCGTAGACGTGTCCATCCCATCCATCCATGCATCCATCCACCCATATGGACACATACTGTTTCTACTGAACAATCATGTCTTGAGCACTCATCCTTGCCCAACATGCTGCCAGGTCCATAGCAACATATCAAAACACTACTCAGAATTGCCCTTCAGCTCATAGAACTCATCACCACTTTATAAAAATCACATCAAATGCTCATTTTCATTATTTTCTATTTTCTACCACATGATTATGATTAATTGTTCTGGGCATTCTTTGCTTGCTCCAAGAGCTCCTTTGTTTTTATTCCATTCACTTGCCACCTTGCTTACTTGACATCATAACTTAAGATTGCCTAATCTCTCATTTTTGTCCAGAAGTGCCACTTTGCACGCATAATTTTAGCAACAAAAATCTCTCCTTACAGACTTCACTTCCTGCCGTTTTTGAGTCTCTCCAGTCTCTGCAAAAAAATATATATCCCAATTTCATTTATAGTGAGATGCTTATAATTAAAATGCCACCGTCCTTGTAAAGTCGCTTTAGTGATACCATTCTCTGCCAAAACTATGGTAGCTGTAAATGAGATTCAAGACTCATTTTCTTCATAGACCAAACACAACTTAAATTTATGTGCACAATCAGTGGCCGGTTTTCTTACTTCTGCAAATGAGATGTAGTCAAGTGTCCAGGGACACATGTCTCCTTGATGCCTGTCTACACAGTGAGGATTTGCTGCCCTTATCATCCTTTTAGTCCTCTGCAATATTCTACTGGCTCCCCTGACGTCCTCATCGTGATCGTCATCATTGCCATGAGATGCAGATATTCTGAGCTGAACTGAGAAATTCAATTTGTCCAGGCACAAAGCCACCATGCCTGTGACTGCGTCACCTTTCGTATTAGCCAGGAAAGAGAATAAGGAAGAGAAAATGTGTGAGTTGAAAAGCAACACTAAACGGAGTGCTTATTTAAACATATTCTAAAATATGTTTGTCTACTTGACCTAACTACTGACTTAAACGCAATAAGAAGGCATTTTAACACCATTAGTATCTGGATTTCTGCCAGAGAAAGCTCCTTGCTTTATATCCCCTTAGGCTGTACTGATGAAACTACCTAAAAATGGGGTTTAGTAGCACTTAATTCATTTTAAATACTAAAGCAACCAGTAAAGTGTATCAGATGATGAAAAAAATACGACTCTCGAGGTTAAAGAAAGTATTCCAGCTGGGACTTTCTTACTTCTATGTAAAATGAGTCATGTTCTCTGTTGGAGTCATGGTGAGGATTCTGACCAGGCAGGTGGTTTTTGGCAGACTTTGCTTTGTTCCAAAGTTGCTGCTTCCACTGGTGTGTTTTTCCGGACATCACAGTGTGGTTCCGACTGTAGATATGGCTGATGGTGGCGGTCTTGGCGATGATCGAGTTAGCAGCGTGCTCAAATTCCTTCCACACGATACAATTAGAAAGTCCAGACTTCAGATACACACTGCTCAGGGACAAGATGCTAAGTGCTTCTAAGTGTTTTGTTGAGAGCCAGTGTTTAAGTAAACATTACAAATTATGGTTGTCTAGTAAATAACGTGAACTGAAGCCCTTGAGAAATTTATTATTCATAAAATACATCATTTTGTCAGCTGGATCATGTAGCTTTTTTCTCAAAGAAATTGATAGAGGTTTTGGTTGGATCACCAGCGAGGAACAGTATGTGCTTTTCAAAGACCCAGACGAGGCTGAACCTCCATCAGAAAGGCAGTCCAGAGAGGCAGCCCATCCTCAGTGCATCCTCATGCTTTGATGGTGGTTTTTAGTGTTTGGCCAGCTTTTCTGCAGCATCCTTAGAAGGGCAAGTGGTCTATTGAGGCCCTCTTTTATTGTGTTTGCCCTAAGAAGCCCAATAAGAACAGTTCCTCAGGGATCGAGGATCAGTCACCTAGGTAGAATTTTAGTTGAATGTGTTTCTTCCCTTTCAAGGCCTCTCATGTATATCTGTGTGTGTAGGCGTGTGTTTATGTGTGTAGTTAAGTGAAACAAAGTCTAACAATAAATGAATTTCCAATGCTGCTGGAGAAATTAGCAGTAGAATCCATTTTTTCATTTCTTGCCCTGTTTCTGTTTGTACTTTTATTTTAGCATGTGAGAGTCCTTGGCTCCTATCCATGAATTTGTTCATTCATGCAGTGAATATTCCTTGTCCTTCAACTATGAGCCAGGACTGTTCCAGGCCCTGGTAACCTGGCCAGCAGAAAAGTAAGTCTATGATTAGGATTCAATACTATACATACTGTGGTAGAAATAAGAAGGTACTGGAAACAATGAAAAAACACTTGTCTTGGCTTTTCAGATCAGGAGATCTTCCTGGAGGAGGCAACCCTTTAGTTGAATCTTAACGTAGGAATTATATAAGTAAAGAGGGAGAATTCAAACAGAAGGATGAGTGTGTTTTAAGTCACAGAACAGAGGGAGGTCATGCCAGGGCATTGCACTTCGTTGGGGCTTCCTGGAGCTCAGCATTTAAATGGCGGAGTGGGGGGCAGTAGAGGGGGTAGATGGAAAATGGAGTATTAGAAAAGGTGGAAGGTGCTGGCTTTGGTGTATGGAATAGACTTTTCTGTGGCAGAAGAAACTAAAAAGCACTTTCTACTTCCCTTTGTGGAGACAGGAAAATCAGTTTTCAGTTTTCTCACGTGTAAAATGACATATTCGGGCTCCACAATCACCAAGGCCTTTTCCAGGTTTAAGAGTCTATGATTCTATGAATTTTTGGTTCCTTGTAAGAAAACATGAAAGTATTCATGAACACATGAATCAACATTCTCTTCTGTAGGAGAAAACAATTCCATTACCCAAGATTTATCTTTGGAAAATTGCTATGGTGTTAGACATGTTTCACACACAATCACATCATTTCACTATTAAAATGGTATCTCTTGTTGGCATGAGGAGAAACAATAATTACAAATATTTATTGTTGTTTACATTTCCATTCTTAAAGAAAATGTGAGATCTCTCAACATGGGCTTAAACTTTCTTGGAAATTGAAATGTTCATTGAGGGGCGCCTGAGTGGCTCAGACAGTAAAGCATCTGCCTTAGGCTCAGGTCATGATCCCAGGGTCCTGGGATGGAGCCTGCTTCTCCCGCTCTTCCCCACTCACTATCTCTGTCTCTTTCTCTCTCAAATAAATAAAATCTTTAAAAAAAATGTTTGTTGAATAACTAGTTTCCTAAAATGAAAGGGAAGATATTTAAGTAGAAATAGAATGGTAAGAGTTCAAGCACGTAGTTGTTATCGTTTTTGAGCAATGTAAAAACTAGGTCAATAGACTTAACTTTTTCATTTATGCGAAAAGACAAGAAATAATTGATCAGTTTGCTCATTTCTCTGCTCTGCAATAGGACTTCATGTGTGCTGTTTTCCACCTCATCATTATTAGTAATTTCTACCTTTTCGTCAACCAAAATGTCCATCAACTGACACCTAGTTATATACAGATATAGACACATACATGTAGCTACGTACTTTGTTTTGTGTTGCAAGAAATCCACAATTACTGTAAAAATCTAAAATGACTGCACATGTAATTTTATCACAAAGCCCTTTTCCTCAGAAAAATTGAGTCAAGTAGTTTAATTAGTTCAATATTTAAATAAAAATAAAAGAAGAAACACAGGGGATCTGAGTTATTTACTCAGAATCACACAGCAAGCACCGTGATGAGGTGAGAACCAAATTTGGTGGTTTAGAGCCTACACTACACTGTCATTGAGACTTACCAGTCCTATTGAACCCACTAATATACAAGTATTAGTATTTTATTTTATCATTCTTAATTATTCTAATATTATGCCAGATAGTCCAAATTTTCAGAAAAATAGTCTCTTCAGTTACAGCCAAAATAAGCAATCTCAATTATGCAGCATATATTTGTAGTGTGACTAAGGTTTGCCAGGCATAGAATTCAGCACTGAAGTTACAAGAGCAAAAGTAAGTCAATCCTTGTTCCTAAGGAGTTCATAGTACCATGAGAATGCCACCCTGTAAATCAGCGATACAAGCCTTGTAATAAGTGCAAATGGGAAATAAACTTGAGGTACTTTGGAAGGGCACCTCAGAGAGTTTGCAACCCAATATGTGGAGGCTTTGGAGGGTCCCCTATGGGAGTGATTTCCAAATTGAGATCTGTGGAAGAAGGTGAAGTTAGAGAATGTTGGCATTCTGAGAAGTATCAGCATTTACAGGTTATATGGAGGAGGGGAAGTGCAAAGAATCCTGAGCAGAAGCATCCAGAGGGGTGATGGGATATGTAGGAAGCATGATTTTATGGAAGCCAAGGGCATAGAGGATTTCTAGAGCACAATGGTTGTCAAAGGTGATACCTGCAGAGAGGTTAGAGAACATGATTAGAGAGCAGATGATGGATTTAACATCAGTGCCATCAGTGTCCTTGGCAAGGATTAGTTCACGATATGATGGGACTAGAGTTCAAAAGGGATTGGGTTAAAGAGGGACTTCGAAGTGAAGAAAACTGACAAATCTTTTTAAAAGTAGGGTTTTATAGGGGCGCCTGGGTGGCACAGCGGTTAAGCATCTGCCTTTGGCTCAGGGCGTGATCCCGCCGTTGTGGGATCGAGCCCCACATCAGGCTCCTCTGCTATGAGCCTGCTTCTTCCTCTCCCACTCCCCCTGCTTGTGTTCCCTCTCTCGCTGGCTGTCTCTCTCTGTCGAATTCATAAATCTTTAAAAAAAAAAAAAAGTAGGGTTTTATATATGGAAGATACAGTATGGTGGAGAGAGGGAAGGGTCTCTAGGGATCTTTTGTTTGTTTTTAATGGTGTTTAAATACCAATGAGAAGTACTTGGGTCAGGTGTCAAGCAGAAAGCAATTTAAGAGAAGGCATGTTGGACTAAAAGAAGGTTGAGAGTATAGGGTCCAATGCATACAGTGAGGAATTAGGTCTAGATGGAGGAGGGGCACTCTTTCAAATACAAGAGATGAAGTAATAGAAGGCTATCTTGTAGATGCTCTTTCAAAGTAGATGGTGCTCCTAATGAGTATCCTCTATTTTCTATGTGATGTAGCCTATGGAGCCAAGGCTAGAGTGGAGGGGACTGGATGTTTCAGAAGAGATGTTTTGAAACGATGCTGGAAATAGCACCATTATCTACCAGCACAAAGGTCTTAGTTGTGGCTGGATATGAATTTATATTCATATGATATTGAGTGATTTTTTTAACACTATTTAGAAACAAGCTAGAGGAGAAGGACAGCAGTGTTGATATGTTGGACAACAGGGGTCAGACTGAATGATAAGGGACAAAGAGACAGGACAGGGATGATAGATAGCAAAAATCTAACCAGGTGAACATGCCAGAGTATCAGAGACATTGGAATTTAGACATACTTGTGATAATAACCAAGGAGGAGGGCTGAAAAACAATAAACTGGGATGGGATAGAATTTCATATTTCAGAAGTGCACGCAGCAGGTTAGTTAGTTCGGTTTGGTTTTGGTTTTATTGACAGTCTACATTCTGGCCTTGGGAATGGGTAGCCATATGAATGCAGTTATTCACTGAGACGAAAATGTTAAGGAACTGAAGAATGAGTGAGTTGAATGAGTGACACTAATGCCATTTGAGTAGTGGCGAAGCTCTATCCTTCCCCAAGTTCTAATAATGAACTTATAGGCTGGCAAAAACCAAAAACAAAAACCCTGAGTGTTGAGGCTCATAACATCTTACCTTCCTACACACCATTGCTCTTCACACTGACCACAACCACCAGTTTTAGTCATGCCTCTGCCTTGTTTACTATGGAATAGGACATCCACAGCCCACGGAGAAAAGATTGGAAAGCCAGGCATGCCCTGGGATGGTGGAAAGGGGCATGAATCTGCTGAGAAAATACAGCTCAGTTTGGAATAAAAATCCAGAAAAGGACAGGTGACTGAAGGGATTTATATTCAGAAGTGGGAAGCATTGTGGGTAAGATTAACTAGCCAAATCTTTCCAAAATAAGCCACCCCTGCAACATACTGATGGATGGAGAGAGGGTCAGGTGGGATGTGGTCAGAGTGGGACATGCATCCTTTCTGGAAAAGTTCACTGGTGAAACTACCTTAATGGGGCTTAGGAGAGAATCCTACTCTGATAGGAAAGGCAAGACAGCAGGACTATTTAGTTTCTAGAATACTCCACGTACATTCTGTTCTCTCTGCCTTTTATCTTTGCCACCTCTCTTCTCTTTCGCTCTCACCCTGCCCTCTCCCTCTCTGTCTTTGTTCTGTCTTCTCCACACTCTTCCTTATTTTCTGTCTCTTCCTCCACCATAAGAAACGGAGATTCAATAAGGTGCAGGAATATAAAGCTGTGGCTGAGGAATCTCTGCTGAGACCTTCTTTGCCCTGCTATGGGCACTGTCTAGAAGGAGCCACAATGTTTTCTGCCTGACCCATGATTAACCAGTGGTTCCAATTCAGCCCAAGGCCAGCTGGCTCTGCTTCCAGAAGCAGCCCTTTGCACACAGGGTACCCTTCATTCTGCTTGCCCGGGACCTTTCAACAAAGTGTAATTCTACAAAACTGATTCTTGTACTTTATTGCTCGACCTGCAAGTAACATGTAGACACATACGGATGTGTTCTCGAGTTCATCTGTCCATCTGCCCTCCTCCAGTCTCTGCCATTCGGCCTTTGCTCCTTGACTGCTTGTATGTCCCATTGGAATGGCACATATCCACTTCCTTCATAAGAAAAGAAAACTCATCTCATATATGATTGTCAAATTCCGAAGGCCTCAGCCAGCTAGAGGTTACCATCAATTGTTGAGCAGTGACGCATTTCATTGTGGGATGTTACCTTTTCCTTATTTCAAATAAAGTGGCAGCTGGAAAGAATTGGCAGGGGCGCTCTTGTTTCCTCCTTGTGGGAGAGATTCAAAAAAAAAAAAAAAAAAAGGAAAGAGAGAGAGAGAGAGATACCTTCATGAATCATGAATCATGCAAGTTGTCTCCTACCATGGCAAGGAAATTATCTTCTCTACACGACCCATCAATACCATTGACCTTTGTCATAAAAGGCAGGTCGCTTATATCCATATCCCATTAAAAGGCATCATCTTACAATCACTTCTTCAGTACTATTAAAGTCGTGTCAAAAAGAATCATTGACTTATTGTCAAACACATCCAACCTTCCACATTAATGTACCTAGAGACACCTCACTAATCAGCAGGCAAACAATGCCAGACACCAAGGGAAGCCCAGGAAAGCCAGAGAGAAAAAGGTCTCTGATTTCACCCTCCCTAGCTGACCGGTGCATGTTCTCTCTCTATCCTGGGCATTAGGACGGTTGATGATATGTCATTTAGCACAACAGTCCTTATATATTTAGAATGAATACTATGTTTTTGCTACTGCTCTCTAAAACATATCAGTGGCAGAAATTCCATAGTATTTCAGAAGATGCTAGTGAGTCTTCATGACCTGCCTGGCCCTCACATGGCAGTGGGTATTAAATGGGAGTCAAAAAAGAGCTTATTGACTACGTATTTCAGTGGGAATTAACAGAAAAATAGAGTTGTTCGGTTGCTAAATGACAGAGGTATCATGTGTTATGTCAATTTCAGGAAATAAAACAATAGTTTGACTTGGTTTGGCCAGGTAAGGCTTCCTGCAAAAAGGGCATTGAATAAGGTGAAATTTGAATATCCAGATAGGAATAGGGAGAGATTTCTGGGAAAGAAACTATTAAGAAAAAAACTAATATGCAAGGAAGTGAGGGGAATTATGGAGAGTGTCTTGTCTCAAGTTGAGCGCATGTTGGTGATAAGAAGACAAACGGAATAGTATCCAAAGATTACTGAGCTCCAGACAAATATCTTTTGATTTTCTCCAAAATGCAGAGAGTACTTTCTCAAGGTTTTTGAGCCTATATAATGAAATACACAATGAAAAGAAAGGAGGTGATTTAGGATTATTCTTCAGGTAAGCCAGGTCCATCAGACATAAATGAGATTGCTGCGAAATTGACAGAGGAGATGAGCACCTGGATTTTACTTGGAGAGGAATGGATTTAAAGGAACTTAGAAAGGATTAATTCACTGAGCTTGTAGAATTAAGACATTATGTACAACTTAGACCCAGGATTCTATTCATTATCCTTTCTCTCCCTTCCTTCCTTTTTTCCTACCTTCCTATTTTTAAGGCTGTGTTTTGATATAGTTATGGGGAAACTGTCTATATACACCCAGTGCTTGTGGCTGAAACTCACTCTCCCACACAGTATGAAAGGCTGGGTGGTATGATCTGGAAGCAGAGATGCAGAGTGGAAAGAATAGATGTTCTGGGGTCAGAGAGACTTGGTAAGAAGTGCTGCCTCCACTACTGTTGTGTTGTGACTTTATATAGGACCCTCAATATTTCTCTGCCTCTCTATTTCTCACCATTTTAGACCATTATCTCTAATCCTCCTGTCCATCCTTCCTAGTGTCTGCATGGTCATCACAATCCAACTTCACATTTCCAAGTCCCATGCTCACATAGAATTCTTCAGCTGCATTGACTACTTACCATTTTGAATCCTATTTTTTTTTATCTTGGTTTCTACATGGCACTCTCATAGTTTTTACCTTAACTCAATGACCACATAATTTCAATGTACTTGGATAGCTTCTCCCACTGTGGTTGCAAACATTAAATGGTAGAGGGTATGAAGCTTAAGACCTGAAGTGTCTTTTTTGTTGTCTATACTTTTTCCCTAAGTATTTATAACCAGTTCCATTTAAATGCTGATAATTTCCAAAAGTATATCTCTATTTTTCACCTTTATTCAGGACTTAATGATGCCTCCTGGACATGCCTTTCTTATCGTGGGTTAAATGGAACTTTTGACTCACTCTCCAAATTCTGCTTCCAAGAGTCTCCTTAGGGGACTACCATCTACTCACCAACTCTTGCTAACAAACTGAGGGAAATTTTTACTTCCTTTCTTTCCCTTACCTCTTAAAACCAATCAACCAACAAGTAGAATCAAAAGCAAAACATTTTCTTAATCTATTTCTTCTATCCTCGTTGCTATCATCCTTATCTTATCCAACATCATTTCTCATCTGGGCAACTCCAGTAGACTTCAACTGGCCTCTTTGTTTCTACTTTATGCTCCTTTCTTCACCTGATATCCAGAATAGGCTCAGAGATGTAAAGTAGATCTCTGCTTAAACTTTACAATGACTTCACTTAACGCTGAGAATAAAATCCAAGTCTTTACCCTGGATTTGAAAATGGGACTGACTCTTTCTGTCACTCCCCTCAACTCACTGTGTTTAAGACACAAAAGGCTTTCTTTCCATTCCTTTGACTTACCAATCTCTCTTCTCTCTGAAGGCCTTTGAAATAACCCCTTCCTCTGCCTAGAAGGTTCTTCCAACAGATCTTCAATGAATGGTTTCTCCACTTACCCACAGTCTCATCAAAAAAGCCTGCCATTATTGCAAGATCTAAAACTGTTGCAAATAAATAGCTGTTGATGTGCTCTTCAAAGCATGGGGCATGGACCAGCAGCCCTGGCATCACCTAGAAGCTTATTAGAAATGCAGTCTTGAGCCCCACCCAAGACTACTTACTCAGAATCTGCATTGTAACAAGATCCCTGATTGATTTGTATGCACATTAATACTTCAGATCCACTATCCTTGCATATCACTCTCTTCTAATTTTTTGTAGCACTTACGTTTCCTGATTTTCTCTTGTGGATGAATGAATATTTGTTGAGCTGTACTCCTGTACGAACTATAAGCTCCATGAGAACATGGGCCTTATCAGCACTGCTCACCTCTAACATGTCCCAAAACAAGAGCAGTGCTCCATACTCACGTGGCTTGTTGAGTGAATAAATGAAATATCCACATTTGCCTGAGGACATACTCTTAAGGAGGGGAAGCACTGAGATCCAAACTCTTCCATTCACTTCACAACTCCCAGTTCGAGAAATAAATTATGTATATCTGTGTCTCTTTGGGAGGGTTGAGGGGGGTTCACAGTCCAGAAGGTAATCTGCCTTCAAGCTAAAGTGAGATTGAATGGAACATCAGGCCCCTTTCAACCTCCCCTTTTTAGAACAACTGCAACATCGAGGTTTCTGAGCACTGTTCCCAGAGTTCCCCCTGAGTGACTCTGGTCTATCAGGGGCCACAGCTGAAGCTGAATTCACTTCTTTGATCTGTTTACATGCGAAGAGTGAATTATAGCAGGCTGGAATGAGGGCTTCAGGTTGTGAGGGATCCAGGAGAGAGGAGATGACAAGATGGAGGAGAATGTCTGAGAAACTGAGTGGTAGAAAAAGTCAGTTCCCCAAAGAGATACGTAGTTTTATGGGGGAGAGAGAAGGCACAAGCGCACCTTTCTTTCCCCATAATTATTTTGTCTCTATACCATCATATCATGTCACATCACATGTAGCTTATCAACCCATTCATGACATTAAGATCATCTAAAGAGTTAACCATTGAACACATAATTATAATTATAATTAACACATTTTTTTTCCCAAACAGTGACTTTAACTCTGTAACCACTGCTAACATGTACATATTTTCACTTTCTCCGTGTTTTGTTTTCTCTTGCACCATAATCTCCCTTGGTTTTTCACATAAAACTCTTCATTTTCAGACAACGTATACATCTCTACAGCAGGAAAGAGCTAAGTAGCACCATCTGCAGAGTTAAAGTCAGAATTTTGAAATCTAATTCAGATATGCTGGGGCTCTTCTTTTTAATAAAATAAACAAAGTTAATCTGAAGTATAAACAGTACAATAAATGTGAAAGAGGAGTTCTGAAGTGGAAAAGATAAAACAGATTGTCATAATTTGGGGAAAAAGAAAGGAAAGAAAGGAGGGAGGAAGGAAGGAAGGAAGGAAGAGAGGAAGGAAGGAAGGAAGGAAGGAAGGAAGGAAGGAAGGAAGGAAGGAAGGCAGGCTAAAGTTATGACAGCCAAAAATCAAAGTGAAGTTTGCCTCTTGAGCCCATGGCTCTGACTCACCATGAGAATTTCTGCAGTTCTCTCCTAGCCAGTAACTTTGTTTCAAATTTGCAGAGGCCATTAGGCTCCATCTTTAGTTAGAGTTATTGAGAAATTAGATCCTGGCCGTCAAAACCTTCCAGAGTGAAGAACTTACGTCCTTTGCTTAGAAAGACAATTTGAATATGTCCACATCTTCATCATGTTTTTAACCTCTTTATATTAGTATTACAAAAATATATAAAATGCCTTCTCTAGGAGTTAAAGCCATTTTTAAGGAAACTAAGATATTAAAATTAATATGGATAAAAAACTAAACACATGCACACGCACACATACACAAGACAGCCCATTTTTTTCAAAACTGTGGTCCACACAGTCTTTCCTGTATCCCTCAAAGTCCTTACAACAGATTTGCTTTTTTTTTCTTACAACAAATTTAGTTAACTTCATACCTTCACTGCTCTTTTTCTAGAATTTTAACTCCTGTGTTCATATTGAATGATTTTAACAATTATGTTTGGACTGGGCTGATAGCTCTATCTGAAACAAGTGAATGCAGCCATCTGAGGGTGAGTCGGATTCTCACACGCACACACACACTCACACACAGGCACCATGGACCTGTGCTACAAGAAACTTAGAACAACATGAAACTCAACTGAATGCTTTTCAAAACTACTCATTACGGTCCTGAAACACGTTTCACTTTGTATAGACCCTCGAAAGGCAAAGGCAAGGGCAGCAACGGGAACAAAAAGGGGGGAAAAAAACAATGAAGAGCAAATCTGGTGTTTTCCAACTCAAGAAGCCGCAGTTGATTTGAGAAGTGGCAGAGCATATAAGCTGCTTCCAATTTTATTCGAGCGAAATCTTCCATCCCAGCTTTTGTATATGCCTGGCCTCACACATCACAGTTACACACCAAAGCCCTCAGGAACTAGGGTTTTAGATCAGTGTCAGAGCATTTATATTTAAAAAAAAAAAATACCCTGAAAATGCCAGCTCTACCCCAGAGAGGATTGCTTCCCCCGTGTCCTGCAGTTAGACTTGTCAACATCAGTAATATACATGATGTTTGAACTTCTTCCAAGTAACTTACCCACACACTCACTCTCCTGAAAAAAATTCAGTGTCTGCCCACCTGCTGTTCAAGTGTAGAGAAGAGATGAAAGATTCTTTTCCCCTGAAATTAAAAAGAACTGAAAACAAACAATTCCAACTGAATATGTCAGTTTGTGCCCAGATGTCTTATGCCCCATCTTGTCTGCTGACCTGCTGTAGTATGTCGGTTCCTTATGACATCCTCTTTAACACAATCAGATGCATTGGAAATTGGAAAGACTCTTGCATTGGTCTAATAGGTTGCAATTATTATGATCTAGCACCTAAAATAGATTTTTGCACCTAACGCTTTTTTAAATGGTGATAAGCATAATTGTAACAGCCTCCGTAGGATAAATTGAAGAACCCAATCTCAAAGGAATTAATGTACAAATGCTACTGCTTTCCTCATTAAAAAATAGGAAACTTTCCTGTATGGTTCCTCTGAGAAATCTTATATAAGCCTTTGACCACACTAAATTTATTCATTCTTTTGTTCACTTGATTTTTTGTTTATTCATTCATTCATTCGTTCGTTCTTTTTTCCCCTGCTACTTTGGGGATATCGTGTGATAAAGGCAAAGCGAATTTTAAAAATGCATCAACCCCAGTTCCTGCATTCAAAAAACATTTTTTTGGAGGATGGATTAGATACACACCTAGAATAGGTAAACGACAATGCATTAACTAACAATGCAGGATTTAGGCTTAGAGATAACATATGGTAGTATTAAGCATGAAAATGTGGTCTAGGAATTTAGTTAAGAGATATTTGTATAGGCAGAATGTTCAGGAAGATAGGAAGCTTCAACTGGACATTTTATAAATAAGCAGGATTTAAATAGTTGGAGAGGAGTGAAAAAGATATTTTCCATATGGAGGGAAAACATAAGCAATCTCAGGAATTTGGTCATGCATGCACCAAGTGGGTTGGGGGAGGAAATTAATCTAATGATGACATTCTTTTGTCAGTTTCAATCATTTATTTGCTACATAGATCTTCCTCTATTGCCTCAAATGTTTCAAAGGCATTTTAATTATACCAAAAGTGTTAGTTTGTTACAAGAAACTCATTTATGCTAGCTCAAGAAATAGTAGGGTGGGGAGGATGGGAGGAAGGAGTGTATATAATTTACTAGCCTGGAACTCCAGAAGAAAGAAATGTTTGAGGCTGGGACTCAGATGCAGGAATCCTGGTCCTAGCGTTTCTAGGAAACCCAAGGGCAAGAATTTGTGGTGGATCTTCCTCTAGTTTTCCATTTGGTTATTCTATTGATCTTTGCTTCTTTCTGTATATCTTGTCTTCTTACTTTTCCTTCTGTTTCTTGCTCCTTTAGCTTGACCTCTTAATTTTTATCCTCTCTTTTTCTGTGTCTCTTTGGTTATAGATTCTACTTCCTTCATCTCTGGCTTTCTCTTAATAGAAGTTCGTTCACAGTTCCGCACTCCTGCTCTACCTAACGAACCCCAGGCTGTGCAAGACCTTTTACAACTGATTGACTTTTCTCCCCTGTGTTTTTCCATGCTATGCGTTCGGAAAGCAAGAATCTAGTTGCCCTGCTCATTCACCACTGGACAGATAGTTCATATCGGGCTACTCATGCATCGTCAAATAGCCTAAGGATTAGTTGCCTTTGAGCCTGGGGCACTTCCCATCCAAAAAGTTATATTCAGGGAATGGTAGAAAACATGGTTGGCTGGGTCTCCTCCCTCAATGAGCTCTGTGAGCAGATCAGCTTTCTCAGAAGAGGCTGCGGCAATGGAAGTCACCATGATTGACACATGTAATGGAAAACGAAGGGACCACATTTACTTTGTAATCTGTTTCAAGAGAGATGGCTCATTTGTATGGTGATGAATGTATTGTCTACTATGTACAGGTAGTGATGAGACCTTGACTTTCAACAGGTTCCCTAATCTCCAAAACAATTCTGCTAAATAATCATTATTGTTACCATTTTAGAGATGAGGAAACAAAAACCCAAAAACATTAAGCAATTTCTCCTAAATAGGTAACTAGGAATTGATGTAACTTGGGTTTTAATACATGTTTATTAAAATTACAAGAGAACTTGGTTCATCCATCCCTAATTTTCCTACTCCTTCATTATACAACTCTGATAATTTCAGAGAAAATTTAATCCTGTACTTGGTGACTTCGAACTGGTGTAATCAATCATTTGATGAACCAAATAATTGCTTTTGCTCTCTCATTTACTTTAATTATGGGCAACATTGGGTAACACTAGTTCATATTTGTCAAATGTGAAACTAGAAAAAAACTTTTTAAACCCATTTTGATTTTAAAGTACTCCTTTTGGATTATCTGTTGTCTCTAAAGTAGACTGCCCTTATATTCTACATGTATGTCACTGATGATATTGCTTAATTAAATTGTCCATTTCTTGACGGCAGAGATTGTTTACTTTTAATGACTTTTTATACAGAAAGTCACAATTCTCCTAAGAAAAACATCTGGGTCTGTGATCATTTAAGCAGTAGTAACTTTCAGCTTAAAGAATATGAATATTCATGAAACTGGATCTGTTATTTATATCATGCATTCATTCTGAAAATAAAGTAGAACTTATTCAATAAATCATTGCAGCACATTCTGAGACAGGAATGCACAGAGCACTTCCTAAAGAACAGCCCCTTCCTAGGCACCATAGAATGTCTGAACCAGTATTCATGGTCTCTGGCCTCAAATAATGTGAAAGATTTTACATAAGAAATGTACTCAAAATGAATAGGGCATAAAAATAAGGTGTAATATAGGCCACAAAAAGAATAGAAAATGTGTACTACAGAAATTTGGAACATTAAATCAGTGTGGGCTGGAAAAATCAAGAAGAATGTGACAGGTTGAGTGATGGGAAGTTTAAGGTTGAGTATAAAGGAAAAGAGATACATATGAACACAGGAAGCCTTGTTTAACTTATACTCTGCTAAGAACCAGGCATGCTTTAGAATGAAAGGTGCTGAGTGAAGCCAAAGAATTAGAATATGGAATTCGCTTTATTTTAGAGTTGGAAATACCAAAATATATATCATTTTACAAAAAATCATCCATCAACAATTCCAGCTAATTATTCTATTCCTGTATTTCTCTCAACTTCCACTTTATATATATATATATATATATGTATTTGGTAGTTAATTTTTTCCCTATAGCAAACATCTACTTACCTTAAGGAAATTAACATTGTCTGGAGACACCCATATGAGGCTTTTCTTTTAAGGAGTGATTTAGTCCGTGCCAAAAATGAAAGCTCCCCCTGCCTTCCATCTTCAAATCCTTGTTCACTTGGAACCCAAAAGGACACGTATACCAAGTTTTGCTCTTTTCTAGGTTCAATTTTCTGTAATGGTGAATGATTAGAGATGAAAGTCTATTTTAGTCTTGCCTGGTCAATCTTATAAAACTGCTTAGGACAACATATTGTTATTTCTATGTTGGCCAGCAAAACAAAGTAGGAAGGAAAGAACAAGCAGGCCTTTGGCAACGGAAAATGTGCTCTTCTCAAGGATGGAAAGATATTAGTTCAAATGGTTGCTTTTCCTCTTTCAAGGTATTGTAAGGGTCTTCTGGAACTCTGGCCTCTGGACTCTAAACTCTGGCTTCCTGGACTCTAAAAATTTAAATCCTCTTTATTAATAATTTTAATAATCACTTTATTATCATTATAAGAAAAAATTAAATGCAAAAGATGTATTTTAACTGTAATAAAGCTGGGTGTTTGGGACTTCTCAGTGCTTGCAAATGCTATTTAAGATGTCTGACTGTGAAGATGTTGGTCTGAAACCCAGAAGGCATCATTGGGATTCCTTGACCTAAGGATTTTTGTCTTTCAACAAATTTGTGGGGTTTTTTTGTTTTTGTTTTTGTTTTTGTTTTTTTAACCACTCTATCTTCCAAGTTGGCATCTTTCTCCTTCTACTATATTTTCTTGAGATTTCATTCATGTTAAACTTTTTTACTCTATCCTCCATGACTCTTGACTCTCATATTTACTATCTGTCTCTCTCTGAGCTGTATACAGACTTTGAAAAAAAGAAGATTATCTATTTTCCATGTTTCTAATTTTCCTTTTAGTACTGTCTAATCTTCTATTAATGTACCTATTGAGTTTTTATTTTCAAATATTTTATTTATTTTATTTCTCCAAGTTCCATTTATTCCAAATCTAGTTAATAATATATAATCTCTTGTGTCTTGTTCCTATTTTTAAACATCTCTTCTTTGTTTAAATATATTAAACATAGTTAATTTAATTTATATTTTGTATTTGATAATTATATCTGAAGTATTGATGAGTCTGATTCTATTATTTGTTGTTTCTTCTATTTTTAACTGATAAAGTGCTTTGAGACAGATAGATGATAGATAGATAGATAGATAGATGATAGATAGATAGATAGATAGATAGATAGATAGATAGATAGACAGAAAGATAGATGTTAGATGATAGAATTTTTTTTTTCTACTATGAGCTTCTCCTTTTCCTTGGAATATTATCTGTGGGAATTCTCAAGTCCTTAGTAAAAGTAGCATTCTTCCACAGATGAATTACAATTACTTATAGTCATTGAAGTGGGGGGATTATAACCAACCTATAAGAAAGCTGACTTATGATTATAAATTCTCAAGGGATACTTTCCCATCTACAATGCCAAGGTTGAGACAGGCAAGTTTTCTTAAGTTCTCCTTTTGTGCAGTGGGTGGAGGCTTCTGGGTTCCTAACTTTATGGAGTGGTCTTCTAACAGACTCTCCAGTTTGAGTTAGCCCATGCTTTGTCTCTTCCTCCTGTGACTTAGGCTGAAATGTTCAGAATTACAACAGGGTTTCACATCCATAACCTCCCTGGTTTCCAATTTTCACTTCGTTTTTGGGGAAAAATGTTTAAAATTTTATATGATATTTTAGAGTTCTTTCTTTTCTTCTTTTTCTTAATTCAAAAGGATCTTTGGCTTATCTGTTAGGGAAATGGGATTATGTTTGACAATCAACCTAACAATCTGACTCTTTCTGAGTGTATAAGTAAAAACAAAAAATGTGCAAAGTTGCTCCCTCAGTTGGACAGTTAGAAAGAGGTCCCTGGGTGCCAATGATAGAGGCCATCAACTGGTTAACTAGTGCTTGTACTCATCTGAAACTTGTACTCGTACAAACTGCCCCTTATCACCAGCCTCTTCACTTCCAGCACAAGGGGAAATTGTTCTTTTCTTCTTCTCATATAATTTTCTAATTGCCTTGGTTGTGGTTTTTGCCTGCATGACTTTCTTTGATGTAAAAATTGATTTGATTTCACATGTATAAAGAAGGTGAGAAGATCAGGGATGTTGAGGCCATGACTTGGCCTCTGAGAATTCCATATCTTCCTAGGAATGACCTGGGTAGGGATACGCCCTAGGAAACACTCTTATTGGGGAAAAAAAAGAGTCAAATACATTAATTTAGTGCTTTCTTTTCATCGAAGATACAATCTAAACTTTTCCATGTCATTCGATATCCTCAACCTATATAACTTTATTTCCTACCTTTTTTCCCTCTGTGTTTGCTTTTTTTAAAAAATTATTTATAGTTATCTGAACATGCTAAGATATTTCTTGACTCTCTGCACATGTAATTCTCCTCCTCTTCTTAAAGATGTCAAATTCTTATGCTCTAATACCTATCTTAATTGCTCATCTGGTTATGGATCCTTCTTGAATCCTCTCTCTATCCTCTGCCCTGAGAAGTGTTCATCTCTTCCTTTAGGCTATCACTGTACCTTTTATGCAAGTCTATTAAAACAGCTATCAGCCATAATCAAACAATTTATGTATATTCTTCTCTCCCTTAATGACATCTGAGCTCCTTAAAGGTGAAAGCAGCAACTTTTTCATCTTTATATAGTCAATGTTAGAGAAAATTGTAATTACTCAATAAATGATTGATTAATTAATTAATTAATTAATTAACACACCAGACACTGTAAGTACCCACTTTCATGAGTTTAGGTATATATGATAACCAAAAATTTACACATATAAAACACTGATCAACCAAGGCAGTCAGATCCATGAGGTAGGATTCAGAAAACAACTGTTACAGAAATATGGGTGTTTGCTCCAGGCTCAAGACCATCTTGCTATATGTTTTCTCTTTTGATTAATCATGACATCAACCTGGATGCTATGAGGATTGGAATATTGGTATCTCAAATCCCTTCCACTTGCAAGATTCTAGTTACAGTGTGGCTTAACATATATAGAGAGGGATAGATTCTGCATTTAATTGACTTCATATGATTTTCTCCAAAATTCCTAGTGGATATTAGGTCAGATATAGCTATACTCATTTTACAGACCATGACATTTTGTTCAGGAAGTCAGTGTGTCAAGATTAGTCTCTATAGTCAATCACTGTTTGTTGTTCAGATTAAGTTGATAGTGGAATAAGCAGGACTAGCCTATCAGTAATTGGGATCATGGTCTGAAAATCAGCCCACCATAGCCCTATGAAGGTCATATACCCACAGCTGAATATTCATCCCAATTATGTGAACAAGCTAAGATATTAAGCAGTTAAAGTGTCTTTTTTTTTTTTTTTTTCACCTCCTTATGGAGGTTTAAACCACTACATTATCTAATGAGGATTCTAACTGGGCATCTGAATCTATGTTTTCTCTCCTGGTCCATTGCACTCATGCCATAGTGCTTGTTTCTTTGTTGCTATCCTATGGTTTGCTTTTGCTTTTGCTTTTATGTCCCATTTGCCTTGCTTTTCTGGAATTTTGGGGGGGGGGGCATGAGAAAATAGCTGTTGTTCTTATGCATTTATGGGGTTAAAAAAAATTGAAGAAGGCCATCTTTACCATCATCTTCTGCCAATATTCTAGATGAGAATGAAGATTGAACAAATTTCCAGTCAGTGGTAAGAGTGAGACTGTGCTGCCAAAAGAAAGGTCCAATTGCTCCTTGAGCTGCTGGGCAGCAGCGGGGACTGTGAGGGTTGGAGAGCCTTGGTTGCTGAAAGCTATGGGCAAGCAAAAAGGCATTTGTGTGTGAGTTGCCTGGGTACTGGGAGGCATCTGAATGGGTATGAGGTGATGTTCAAGCCCATTGTGTTTATATGAATACACATTACCATTTCCCGCAAGGAAGCTGATAACAGCACCATGATGCTTTGCTATAAAATCCATTGAACATTTTCCTGCATGTTTTACTCTCTTTAAAATGGCTCAGGAACAGGCATGGGAACTGCCATTGCCCCTCTGTAGCATTCTCTTTCCCCAGATGAGAACCCGTTGGAACACACTGTAGGGGTGTTTCACTGCAAAATGCTTGGCATAGACAGCTAGAGCAAATGAGGGATTTTCCTTTAAACCCAGCAGGTTTGGGGGTTGTGTGTGGTGGGGGTAGGGTGGCATTCATTGTTTTTCTCTTCTCTGTATTTCTATGTTAAAGCTTACAGGAGCAGATAAAGAGCAAGGGGATTTAATTATGCGTAAATGGAAGACAATGAAGAGTCCTTAGGAGTGTAATTAGCTGTGGATGTAGATGTGTGCATTCTTGTAGCTGCATTTTATTTGCATAGGAATAAAAAAGTTCGGAAACACACAGGTTCAGAACATGTTAAAAGACCTTTGGCCACAGAGGCACATTCAGAGGTTAGCACAGCATTTTGCAGATACTATGTGAAGCACTGAAATCATAAAATAGAAGTGAAATCTGCCCCACTCAATAACAATAGCGAATATTTATCCAATAAAAGAACCCCTTCTGTAGCAAGATAACAATATTTAAATATACTCGAAAATCTTTTTAAAAGAAAAATAGAAGAGAAAGCAAACTAAAATCTTAAATCTATGGCTAGAGTTCTGCTTGTAATTCAATGTCTTCAGCTTCTAAGCAGTCCAGGCGTGGAATCTAGAAACACGTCGATGCAATTGGAAAGTAAGATCATGTCACTGGGATATGAGAAGTGAAAAACTACTATATTATGGTTGAAGTTCTGTATAACAAATATGTTCCTCTCTGTATATATTTTATTAAAGAAATATCAGTACATATTATGCTTGCTTAAGGTGATGGATTCCTGCAGCCTGGAAATTTCTTCACTTTTCATAACCATTCTTGATAACCTGTCCTAATACTTAATAATAACCTTTCTCCTGTCAACAGTTATTGCTCAGTCTCCATCACTTAAATCCTTCCTTTTTTCCTCCTGGTTCATTTCCTCCTGATTTGTCTTTGGTGTAACTGGAAGACAGTTAAACTCTCTATTTTGCTTTATTATTAATCATTCTTTGTGTGTGATGGTTCTTCCCGACTCAGGACAGACCCTGTGGCAAGAGGTCTGGTCAGCCTTTCTCTCTTTCACTGTGAGAAAGGAGAAGAGAGGCTTGGTGAGCTATATTATTAAAGAACATTTAGGCGAAAGATTATCAAGTTAGTTGAGTACTGAAAATGATTCCTCAGCAACAAGGAAGATCATTAAGGGTACTAAGAGAAGATATCAACCAATCAGAACTAAGAATCAATGATGAACTAGACAGGAAGGAAGAGAAGAGTTAGATCGGGAACACCTTACCTGTATAAGCAGGCCATACTGAGAAAAATCAAAGGAGAATTGGGATTGGGAACTGAGGATACAAAACCAAAAGGGTACAGATGGGGCTGGAGGAGCTGGGAAAATTGTGCAGGACTGTGCTTGAAGGTGGAAGCAGATGATGATGTCAAATGTTACCTGAGCTCTGTGCTGACTGCAAACAGTAACACTTAACAAATCTCTCTACACTGTAGACTTGGGTGGGCTCAGTTGGTTAAGTCTCTGCCTTTGGCTCAGATCATGATCCCAGGGTCCTGGGATTGAGTGCCCCACCCCTACCCCATGGGGCTCCCTGCTCAGCGGGGAGTCTGCTTCTCTCCCCCTCCTCATGCTCTCTCTTTCTCTCTATCTCTCACTTGTGCTCTCTTGCTCACTCCCACGTGCTCTTTCTCTCAAATAAATAAATAAATAAAATCTTTAAAAGAAAGAAAGAAAGAAAGAAAGAAAGAAAGAAAGAAAGCTCTCTACCCTTAGGTTTTTGGCTAATCACAAAGGCCAACTTTGCCCTCTCACATTTTAAGATATGACCTATCACTATTCTTCCACATGACTCTCAAAAGACTCCTGGATCATTCCCATATGTACCTGCCTTTATGAGAATACAGGTCCCCTTCCTTTTTCACTGAGATGTTCATCATTAATGAACGTTCTCCCTATTCAGTAACCGAAATAAAATCATCCCCTTCACTGTCTGGTGCATTTTGTCTTTCATGCAGCAATATACATTTCTTCCGGAGGTACCAGTTGAGTCTACAAAGATTCATTCCCCAGTGGTATTATTGCCATCCAGGAAATGATAATGTGCAAGTTTTAAAAGGGGAAAGAAAAAGGTGTGAGAGTAATTTAGGACCATTAAAATCTCCATCTTCTCTGATAGAAGTTTCTTCTGAGTCTAACTCAAGAGACCCAAGTGTCCCAGGGCCAGGTGAACTGCTTTGTCTGGGTCCTTACTCACCCCCAGTCTCTACAGGATGGATGTGAGTGAGTAACGAGGAAGAAGAGAAAGTTCTCAGCATGGAGGATTGTACAGTCTAATGTGAATGTCCTTTCTTCTATCCTCTTACAGGTCCTCCAGAGTTCACTTCGGGGTCATGACTGCCAGTCTAGAAAGTGGACTTAGTAGCAACTGAAGCTCGCTCTTTTTCTGGAGATGGGGGCGAACACAGTCACTTGCACGCTCAGCTGCTATGACTTCCACCCGGAGAGCAGGCCCTTACCCCCACTGAGTTTCCAGCACCTCATCTTGCATATGAACTTTGCCGAGCCCCGACTACAGAGAATGGGGTACTCAACTAATCAGCTTCATCAGCTTCTGTGTTCTATCACTAATTTGCTGTATTAAACTAATTTTTAAATAGGTAATATATATGTACTCAAAACACAATTGAAAATATGTAAAGCCATATACAGTTAAAATTAAGTTTCTCTCCCACCCCTGACTACTGGTCCTTATTCCACTTCCCAGAGGCAAACCCGGTTGCTAAATGTATTCTATTAAGTGCTTTAAGCATTTAGGTGATGTGTTGTGTGTGTATGTGAGACAGAGAGAGAAATGTTGTGTCCGTACATCATATATACGTTACATGTAGTTTACTGTCCCCATGTTTATATATGCTAGCTGTGATACATTTTATGGGGAAACACTATATATCAAACTATACTTTCTGTTGTGTACTGTGCTCTTTTAATCTACCAACCAGTATGCATTAAAGATCCTTTCAGATCCATATATAAAAAGCTGCCCCATTATTTTTAATAGCTGCAAAAATCTATCAGATTATGTGCCATAATATATTTAAGCAGTCCCCAACTGTTGGTCATACAGGTTGTTTCTGATCTTTTCAAACATAAAGATCAGTGCCTGGAATTTCCTTGTTCACACACAGTTCTTGAGTGTTTGCCTGTATATCTGTAGGATAAATATCTTGTGAAGGGATTTCCAGGTCCCAGAGTACATGCATTTGTATTTAAGATGGGTACTGCTCAATCGCCTTCTGCAGGTGCTGCACAAATCTTCGCTCCTTCTGCACTGTTTCCTCCCATCCAGAATGACACACGGTGGAATCAGCTTCGTAGTCTGAGTATACAAAGAATTAAAATGCTATTTCTTTGCATACAAAATTTCATTTCTCTTGTTTTCAATAATTACCTTTTCTAATGGCTCTGTCACCCTCTCAAACAGACAATGGTGATCTTGAATGCGAGACTATTCCTCTCTGTCCCTTCTCTCATCCCCAGCACCTAGCACATAGCCCTATAGAGAAGGTACTCAAAACAGTTTCATTGATTGATTGATCTTATCCCAAGCATTGATTAGATATGCTAATCATTTGACTCATTGTGCCAGACTTCTTTCCTTCTCAATTTCCAAGGTGGCCTCATTAGGAGTAAGAACAGCAAATGGCTCTCACCTCCTTGTCTGTGCTATTGATATTTAATGAGGAGTGTTTAGGTGGAGGATAAATATAAACTCAGTTTCACATGTCAATAGAATGAAGGAGAATATATGTAAATGAACTTTTTGACAGAATGTAGGACTAGAGTTTCTTTGCCTGGGAATTCTTCATTTGTGAAGCATGTTTTCCCCCAGGGGAGTAAAACAAGATTTGATTCAGTTTTTTTCCTAAATTAAATTAAATGGAATGGTCATATGATCCCCAAGGGGAGACATACTTCACATTCTGATGGGATGATGGCTTACTCCAAAGCAAGTAACTTTTGAATAAATTGGAACTGTCTCTGATGAGAGATGGGGGAGGAAATGAATTGATGTGCTGGTCTAATGAGCAATATTATTAAAAACCCATTCCAAAGATCATGGTGTGTTTACGGCAGGTAGTTGAGTATAATGTTCAGCCGAGGAGAGTGTTAACTGCAGGTAGATGTTGCTGGTGTTTGTTTGCCTTTCTTCATCATTTGCCTACACCCTCTGGGGACTAAATAATAGGTTTGGGAGAAGAGTTCTTTAGTTTTAATCATAAATCTACTAAAATGACATTTCCCCCATTTCTTAGTCAACACTGGTTTTTAATTTAGCAAGTCAATTAAGACAGGAAAACTGAAGAGAGCCCACGATAAAAAGCTGTGTTTTTTTTTCCTTTCCTCCTTTCCTTCTTCTATTCTCTCTAGGACCTGAACCCCCACATTACACCTCCCTTCATGTGTGTTCTTATGTAAAGGTCGAAGAGTCAACGATTTCCTTGGAGTCTTCCAGCACAGTAGATAACATCTAAGCAGTGACCAGTTGAGGTAATCATGAACGTTCTCCTGGACCACTGACTGCAAACACCTTGACCTCAAGACCCCTGGCTCCAGGCTGTACGTGACTGATGGAGGACACCCGAGCACTTGTTCTAGATGCCTGAGAGGACACGTACACTGGACCACCATCCCCAATAAAAACTCCAGATCCCCAAGCAAAGATGAGACTCATGCTCCTTTTCGTTTTAGAGTCTCCCAGATATCCCGTCTGTATCTGCTCTCTCTCCGTCTTCAATAAACACTACTCTTACTTTCTCCCAGATCACATTTGATTTCCATCCTGGAGGAAGCCAAGGACTCTCGGAGGGTCCTGGGGGGACCCCCTCTGGGTCCTTGGACCCGGCCTGCCTATATTAAATTAGGTCTTGTTCTACTGACATTCAGGTACTTTTCATTTCCAACCATGAGTTGTAACTTTGCATAGCACTCATAAAGAATTTATAGGATGTTTATTAAGTGACTAGATCTGGGTTATTTACTATAAAAGCACAAGGTAAAAATAAAGACACCTTCTAGACCAAAAAACAAAGAAAAAAAACCCCAAAAAGGGTCATCAAATATACATATGAAACAAGTATGAGCTTTATAAGGTAATAAATAAAGTATCCACCTTTCCCAACCAGCTCCAAGTCCTGACTTCCTTGCTTCTAACCTTGACTTCCCCATTTACCGAGGCAGAATATAATGGAATTACATGTATGTGAGTTCCTATCCTACCTCCCACACTTACTGTGTGGCCTCCCACAAACTAATTCATTTCTTTGAGCCTTGCCTTTGTTGTTATTTGTAGATAAATAAGAAAGTTTCCCTCCCAGATCTGTTACAAAGATTAGAAATAATACATGCAAATCAGCAAGCACATAGTAGGTATGCTGGAGATTTCAGACTTTGGAATCATTGCTTGGAATCCCCACTCCTGTATGCACCCCAGTTAATCACTTAGGTTGTCATTTTCTCTGTGACTCCCATTACCTTTTTCTTCCTTGGAAGCCCTGTGGCCAGTACTCTAGTTAGGCTCATGCAAGTGGTCTGTGGTTTCTCCCCCTCCCCCACTCTGTTCACTGGAGCCGGAATCATCCTCCTCAAGCTCTAAGTGGCACACTCCTGGCTTCCATTTCCTACTTTAAAAAAGTAAAGGCCCTAATGTTAAGTGTCCACTATAATACGGAGCCACTGATATGTCTATTTTATTCCTTCTTCCTCCCCTTCACAAGGCCTTTCCTTAGCCACACTGGGCTTCTCACCACATGTCCAGACATTGTGTGTTTCCTCTAGTGATGTTTCCTCATAGCCCATGTACCAAACTTCTATCAGCCTTCAAAGACCTCCTCAACTGCAACTTCTAACCACTCACCTTATTCACATTTCTAGTTCTATAGCTTTTTTCACACCCTTCTTAGAATACTTAGCACCCACTTCTTTTGAATTTAGCTGTTGGGTGCCATTCTTCATTTCTACATTGTATTAAATTTCACTGGAGGCCAAGGATGGATTTTTTTTTTTTTTTTTTTTTTTTGGTCCCAGAGACTGGCTTTTATTTGCCTTGGGATGCAGTATGGCATGGTGGCTAATAGGAAATGTGGGATCAGACTGCCTGAGTTTCCATTCCAACTTTGCGTTTTATTCTCTGTGTTGAACAAGTCTGTTATATCCAGCTCAGTTTCCTTAATTCCATTCATTAATTTATTTATTCATGTATTCAACAAATGCATGAATAAATAATTTATTCAAAAAATTCCAAAAAAGTAATTCAGGCAGGCATTATGTGGTCGGAGTCCAGTGATGAACAGACTTTATGGGCCTGGGACTTATGCATCTACATGGGCCCTGAGCTGAGATGTGCCCTGCACTTGGCTTAATGGCCTCTTACCATCATCTTGATATTCCTAATAATTTTTTAACAAGAGGCCCATATTTTCATTTTCCCCTTGGCTCTGGAAATTATGTAGCCACTCCTGATGGTGAGTAACATAAACATGGTCCCTGCTCTTCTGGTGAGACAGAACATAAACAAGCAAATTCAGGAAGTGAAAAAGGAAAACATCAGCGACAAAGGCTACGAATTCCTAGCTGGGCAACTTTAAATTCGGTGACTGGGGAAAGCCGCTTAAGTGTACTCGTGAAGCTGAGATTGGAATGATAAAATTGACCATGTAAAACACTAAAGAACATTCCAGGAAGAGAAGACAACACACGCTAAGATGTTAAGTCAGGAAAGACTTGGAGGGTTTACAAAACACTGTTCTTGGAAGAGAAAGAGCAAGGAAGATGATGATTAAGTCTAAAGATTAGCTTGGCCCAGATCATTAAGGCCAGGATACGGGGTTTGCATTTTATTCCAAATGTGATAGGAAGCCATTATAGGATTTATATGAGGACATTAAATTTGATTTATATTTTAAAAGATTACATTTTTCCATTATAGTGAGACAGAAATGGAGCAGGCATATCAGGAAGAAGACTACCGTCTAAGTCCAGATGGGCAACTATGGTGGATTGAACCAGGACGGCACCCAAGCGGCTAGAGGGAAGTGGCAATATTGGGGATGTATTTTGGAGGCAGAGCTGATAGGACTGTTGATAGATTGGATGTGGGGGATGAGAGAAAGACAGGTATCAAAGAGAGCACCTCGATTGTTGGTGATGCCATTTACTGAGATAGAGAAGCTGCGTGATACTATGTGTTCTTGCTCGTCAGCATGGGGAAATTAAGACGGAAAGTGGGTATTATCACCAAAAAAATGGGGATAACAGCACACACTTCATGTAGTTAGTGTGCATATTCAACGAGATCACACATGTAAAGAAATATGCCCCATGCCTGCCACGAGATGCTCAATCTCTGCTACTTACTTGCTATTTCTGAAATGCACAGCCAAGTGTAAGTGTAGTTGTAATTCAGAGAACTTCATAGTAGTAAAAGTATATCTGAAAGGCCTAAAGGATTAGGGGAATGGGTGGATAGAAAGATTTGAAATACAAGAAGGGATAAAGAGGTAGAACTTGTCCCTCTCTTTAAGCAAATCCCTTTTACTCAATGATACCTCCACATTTTAGTGGCCTCTTTTTTAGTAGTCTCTCTCAGAATACAGGAGCCAAAGACCCGACTAGCAAAATAATAAAAAATAAAGACATGTATGAAGCAACGAGAAGGTACGCATTCTAAACTATGAGCAAACAAGCTATTGACAAGTACGTCTTCAAATATTCTCTAATTGGCACCTGATTCTAATTCCTCCCATTATTCCCCATTAGTAGGATTTGGCTTTATTTTGGAAGCCATGGTATTCTTATTATGAAAATGAAAACAGGATTTAATATGTAACATCTCTGTTTTAAATGTCCTTCTCGTATTCTGCACGTGTAAAGCTGTTCTTACCCCCAGCAGGGAGTCCTGGCTCTGGGAAAAAGCTGTTTTAACTTGTCATTGGTTGGTTAGTGCCGCAGAGAACAGTCACTCAGGACCGGACTTGCTGGTCAGCCTGCAGATATCTAAATGGCATTTGGTGTACTGTATACTCTCTTATTCTTCGTTTTAGGTTGTGGAAGGTACACCTTGAAGAATTTTAAATAGCATAAATCATATATTATGGTATATGTAATCGTCTGTCGTCTAGCATCGAGATTACTGACGGCTGTATGAAAATATTTTTGAAGTTTTGTCCTTGAATAGTATCTAAATATTGAAGTAATGAATGTATTCCCAAGTGTAGTCTGATTTGCTAGGTAATACGTAAGCATATTTTGGAATACAAAGCAGTGCAAAGAGAAGCCTCCTCGGAGGTGAGGGGGCCAGCTCTGGCATCACCCCCGATCTGCTCTTTTGGCCCCGAGTCAGTCGGGATCTATCAAATGGATGCAAAACCAGGGGGCCTTACCAGCTCTCCTGCACCCAGGTGAAAGTTAAAATACAAAACAAAATAAAATAGTGGTGGTGAGTACAATTTGCAATGATACAGTGTCAGACAGCAGAAGGAATGATTATGAATAGCATTTCTGCTGCCCTAAGTCCCTCTCAGGGTCTCTCCAAATTCACCCTCTGCCGACTGTAGTTCCTGCAAAGCATTTTCTGTGCAACATACTCACCAGGGTCCTTTGCATGGTCTCAATTCTATTGCTCTGCATAGGAAACTACAAATACATATCTCGTAGATTTGTTACGTTAGATGATCATTTACATGTTCAGATCGGAACCCCTGGAATTTTCCATCTGCCTTTCGTCTGCTGGGCTGGTTCTGGAAGGGCACTGCTGAGAGCTTCCCTGCGGGTTGGCTTTGCCTGTGGGTGTGATTGAAAATCTGTAGCTAACACTTGGAGAAACAGGGTAAGGGGATAGTTAATAAAGGACAAAAATAGAGATCAAAAAGATATAAACACACATCGCAGTTTGATCTCAATATCATTTTTTAAATAATACATTTGCACATTTTCAAGATCAGCCTCTCTGGGGTTTCTTGCAGGGGACAGAATATTCTTGCAAGTTGCAGGGAAGCTGATCTAGTTTTAAAGAAAAGGGTAGAGGTGGCAAATTGCCAATTAGATTGCAGGTGGGGACAGGGACGGGAGGGTGGAGATGGATGGTTCCAACGTCAAGAAATGCACGCTGATGACAGAGAGAGGGCGAAGACACGTTTTAAGGCCTGTGAAAAGGAAGGCAAGCCAGGCAGAGGAGGTGAAGCAAATCACACACTTGCTTTTTGTTTTCGCTTACAAAAAGAGCCCCTACCCCAAACATGCAGATCATTATACAGAATGTCCAAGGCAAATTAAGGAAAATAATTATTGTAGCTGATGAAGCAGAAACCCTGTTAGAGCTAAATGCTACTTCGCCATACTCAGTGCTGGAGCTTCTGAACTAAATGCATCTTCCAGCATCTTTAGTGTAGTATATTAAATTAAGTTTTCAACCACTCTTCTCCTCCCCTTTATTTTCCTTGCCACCCTCCTCCCCTCTCTCCCGTCTCTCAGGCAGGTGGTGCAGGGTTGGAAGTCTGCAGCACGCGCTACAAAACGGGGACTGCCCAACAAGAAATCCCTTATTTCCCGACTCCTTTTTCTCCAAGATGAAAAGTAAATAAAAACCTAGAGGGGTAATTAATGGTGGATGGCTGGGCTTAAAGTGACAAGGAGTGACCCGTCACCACAGAAAATGGGGCAGAGAAGAGGCTACTGAGAGGCAGAGCAAATCCTTAAGCTTGTCTGGCTTTTTGTTTTGTTTCACGTTCACTGAAGAAACCTCTTGCAGCCTGAAAAGGATTTCCTTTATTTCCACGTCCCCCTCCCATCTGAGAAAGCAGGTCTGAGATGGGGGAGAATTTCCATTGATTTGGAATGTATGTGTTTCTGTTATTTCTTAGCTAACACAGTGCTTTTTTAAAATAGATATTCGTTAGGTGCATTTTTCTGTATTACGCTTGGAGTCTTTAAATCCACAGGGATACAGCTCTCTAACTAGACAACAGGCTTCTCAGGTACAGGGAGTCGAGTCTTACATTACTTGTGTATCCCATGACACGCCAGCAATATTTGCCTTTTTTGACCACCTGACAGATAAGTACTATATACAGAAAGGAGTAAATTACTACGAATAGTTTTTTTCTGGGAAAGTTTCTGGCCCCTAGGAAGCCCTCTGGATGCTCGGTTCCATAACGGATCAAGTCCGTCGTCCTCAGGGCTGTTCCGGCTTTACCGTGTTCGGTCCTCTATTAGACTAAGTACAGAGTTTCTGATTCCATTGCATCCAGGAAAAGACACGGGTTCCAGGCAGGCTGCCCCCTCCCTTAAGGACCCCTGTGCTCTCTATCTAGCACCTGTTGTCAGGGACATCTGTTCATACACGGAGCTGTTGACAGGTGGACGGGAACCATGTTGTAACACTTCAATTTCTCGTTTCAGAGTCATTATCAAAGCTTTGCACATAGCAGATACTCAATAAGTCTTTGATAATGATTTTGATTATCAAAAATGGGTTTTAGGTTAGTTAATCTAACGAAGACTGAACAGTATGTTTGCTAATAAACGTCAACTCCTCTCAGCCCTCCAAAAGGATCTGTTAAAAGGTTTTTGCTCTGCTGCACCAAGTGCTTACATCCAACACTTCAGAGGAATACGGGACAACGTGTTGCCGACAGACGTCGGTGCCTCTCTCTGCCACTTAGCCATGAGATCATGGGGGAGAGGAGAGTCCGACTTCCATCATCACTGAGATCAGATGAGAGTAACCCTAGCTTTCCTGAATTCCAGTAACGTTTCCTGTAGAGGCTTACTCTGTGCCGGGCCTGTCTCGCAGTGCTCTGCTTGTATATGCGTGCGTTTCTCACAGGAAAACTATGGGGCTGATACTATTGTTCTTCCATTTTACAGATAAGAAAAATGAAGCTTGGAAGGTTAAAGAGCTTGTCCCAGTTCACAGAGCTGATAGCCAGTCACGCTGGAATTTAATGAGAGAGTGGGGCTGACTCCAGTGCCCAGGTTTTGAACCCGTACACAGCCTCTTGTCGACTGGGTGTTGCAAGGATCAAACCCAGTACTACATGGAGAACTGCCACAATACATTTTATTTAAAAAAATGGTATGAAGGATTTTGAGAGTACTTTAAAAAATGAAAAAACTCGTTCACCAAACTGGGCCATGCTACATTCCCACTCCCCCGACCCTACTCAGTCACTAGCTGAGAAGTCCAGACTTGCCCCCTCGCCATTAGCAGAGAGAGCGTGTAGCAACCACGCATGCCTCATTCAGCCCATACTTCCTGAAGATTGGCTGTGGCTGTTCTCAAGGGTGACATATTTCTCTCTGTTCTCTGTAGTGAGCCAAGAGATCTGACTCTGGGAAGGAGTTTCGAGCTCTGTGTGCAGCAGTGTTTAAAATGCAAGCTCCCCGTCTGGGAGAGAAATGACTTGAAGAGCCTTCGTGCAAACCTCCATTCTGCTCTCCCAGCAGCTGTGAGGCTGGCAGACCCCGTAGGCAGAGAAGGGACTTGCATGGGCCATGATGATACATATTCAGCAGCGAGGAAGACTCGATTCTGCACCTTGCTGGTTACAGCTGCCAGATTGTGAGCGATCGGTAGAGAACTTTGTTAATGATGTGGAATTCACTTCTGGCATGCTCTGCACAAATGCATATGTAATATATTATTAGTGCCCTCAACTACAGGCCTGTCCAGATGTGATTTAATTCGAAGTCTGATTATCTTTTCCTCTTTTACCTTCATAATTGGAACGTCGTTGATCAGATTCTGCTTTTAATAAAAATGGCAAACCATGCAGCATGGCTCTGAAACATTTTTTTTTTTGACAGCAAACATCAGAAACTCACAAGGTGGAGGTAATGAAATGACAGGAGATGTTACGGTAGCCCAGAGGAAAGCAGCTCACAGTGCCGGAGTCCACATTTTTAAGAATCATGAAGTAGGGTGGATTATCTTTGGAAATTATTAGAGAAGATGTATTTATATAGATTCCTTTCCAAAAGATGAATCCAATCATCATCCCATAGACAAATGTGGAGTCTTAATGGCAAATGTTGATTTAATATTCGAGTCTGAGTCTTGCAGTAAAAAGGCTGAATTGCATTAGAAGAGCCGGACTAGGACTGGGCAGACACAGAAACCTAATACCACAGCAAAGAAATCTGGCAGGACAATTTAAAGCTGAAAAGAAATAGAAAGATAAATGATGTCATAAAAGATTCACAGGGGCGTTTTTAACTGAACTGCTAAATATTTTAAAACAGAATAGCCAAGGCCATTTTGTATTAGAAACCCAAATGAGTGGCTCTCTCAATTTATGAAATTTAGTTCCCTCAGTGTTTATCAAGCCTGTTCTGTCAGAAAGGTACTGTACTATGCACTGGAATATCACAATATTACCCAAAGAGATCACCGACGAGTAAGGAAGACAAGGCAAGTAGCTCCAACAAGTTAGAAGAACACCGTAGTAAGTGAGGAAAAGGAATATGTTGGTGAGAATCTTCCATTGTCACTCATGTAGGCCCATTTGAAGGAAAAGGTCTAGAGGTGTCGCCTTCTTTCAAGTTGCTATGCCTTTTGTTCAATGACCCAAGGGCTCTGGCTACAGCCAGCAACAAAGCTTTCGCCAAAGACACTTACCTCCCTGCCGCCGCGAAGAGACCAGTGACGACTCAAGCAGCCTTACCCTATTGCGTGAGAACTAAGTTATCCTATCAGATCACCTCCTGAGATGGAGCATTGGGTTCAAGAGAGAGGAGGAACAGGACCACAGTAGAAGCACATGCAAAGGGCAGGAATCATTTCTAAGAGACCGACTCCTTGCAATGGACCAGGGTCCAGATCCGGTTGCAGTAGAGAACCGTCTTATGAACCGCTGCTCTTATCATCATGGAAAACAGAATCTTCCATGAAAATTCGCCCTGCATTTGGACCCACAAAAATGAATGGTGTGTGGAATGATAATAAGCGGAGGCATTCACTTTCAAGGAAGCTGCAATGGGGGAAAATAGATTTTTAAAGCCCCTTATAGAATTTGCTGACTGAAGATTTGGTTGATATGCTCAAGGCCATTGTTAATGAAAAGAAAAGAAAAGAAAACAAACAAAAACACACATGCAAGAAGATCCCAAATTCACAGCAGTCTTTTTTAATTGAATATTTACAAACTTTTAAAAACTGGGAGCCTGTTTTAATGAAGCTAGACCAAACTTTTAGCAGGCCAAGTTTGAGGTATTTATCTGGGCCAGGTCTGAGCCGAGTAAATCACTAATGAATATGAGAAAATGAACACGCTTGCTTACACTTGAGCTGCCACGCGCGGTGACTGCATGTGTCGCCCTGTTTTTCTGTTCCGGGGGTATCAGCACCAGTGGGCTTTGAGTGTTGCTGAAGGACTGGGTGTGCTCCGAGGGATGAAAACGAGGCTCCACCTGTGCTAAATACAGCACAACTCTGTCCTGTCCCCGGAGAGATGATTTCATGTGTTGAAGCAAATGGGCAAGAAATTTTCATTTTGGTTTGTATTCTGTTTCGTGAGAATTTTGTGCTTAGATCCAGGTAGCCTATCAAGTAGCTAAGCATGTTAGTGGATAGGAGTTGGGCGGGGGGGTATCACATAGGCCTGTGATGGGTGGGGAGACCAAGCTCGTGGGGGAGAGAGAGGACACCAAGAGTGCTGTGTGATCGCCGTGCGCCTTGTTTTTCTGGATTCCATGGTAGAAGAAGGGTGCTGGAAGAACTACGAGTGTATTGAAAACAAGTTCCTCTCCTTTTTCTGACTATGCTTGGGGCTGCCAGTGTCATGCATTGCCATAAATGCACATAAGAAATAAGTGTCTTTCTCCTTACCCATAATCCACCCTGTTACCTAATCCTGTTCAGACTTTGAAAATGCGTATGTGTATATTTCCTTCCCAGCCTTTAAGAGTCTTCTGTCAGGCAAGAACCTTAGAAGAGTAGCTCATATTAGAATGTGAACTACTTACGCCTAAACTGGGGTTCCTTTCTGGGCACATTTGTAACCAACAGATTCTAAGATAATGGAATATGTTTCTAACCGTACAAAATTATTGAAAGAGGGGCTATGAAAGTGCTAATATCTTCCCAAGTGTCTCAAATCATCTCCACCATGCCAGGTTACTCCAGTTGTGCTCCAAGCGGGGCCATGCTGGTCTGAGATAATGACCCATTCTCTCTCCTCTCCCAGGTGCCATCTCCTTGATGGTCAGAGGGAGACTGACAGGCCAGGACTGGAGAATGTGACCTAGATCTTGATTAGTCTATGTTTAAAATCATGTGTACAAAAAGGAAAAAGCCCTGGTTTTTAACAGTGTATTTTGTAATAAAAACTCAACCATTTGAAACACCCAATTAAAACTGCCAACTCACTGGATTTATTTCTATTTTGGATTTGAATTTTGATGAATAAAGAAAACAAAAAAGAAAAATGAGAAGGTTAAAGAGGCAAAGTGACGTGTGGTGGTTGCTGAACTTAGACTTTGGAAGGAAAATCATCTCTAGGCTTCACTGTGGGATCGGACCCCATGGAGTTGCCTTTTACGTCTTTTTTCCCGATCTTCTTATAAAGCCAGATTCAGAGTTATGCACAGAGGTCCTACAAAGTCTTATATGGACCAAATAATACAAAAAGAAAGAAGGAAGGAAAGAAAGAGAGGGAAGGAGGCAAGAGGGGAGGGAGAAAGAAAAGAGAACATAAGAAAATCAAGGATGTTTACAAGACTCTCTAAGTTGAAACACGGAAATAAACTCACACATCAGAGCAAGACTTTTAACTCCAAATTTTCAAATTGAAAATCCCCAGTGACAAACAGAATTTAATTTGTTGCATCTCTTATAATCTTATAGAAAAGCATAGGCAGTTACCCTTAGATCCTCCAGATGATATTGAGAATGGAAAGGCTAACTGTCCTACAAAAAAATATGGTTAGAGAAATAATCACTGTAATATCTCCAGAGGCTCCTCAGAAGCAACTAATCTTTTGGGCCCACATCTTCCAAGTCACATTTAAAAATTATGTAGATGTATCATGAGAAATAACACTGTGACTGTAATCATTTATAGTTCCCCAATAAAGAGTTGCCTTTTCAAAGCTGCTTCATATCTAAGAAATCTTGATTACTCCTTGTTTCTCTCATATTATCACTTCTTTTTCTTAAAGATAATTCAGCAAGATTACAAAAATATAAGAAAATAGAGAAAATTTAAAACTACCTGCTCTCCTATTATTCTACCACACTAAATTCTTCCATTAAAAAAAAA
Source organism: Ursus americanus (assembly GCF_024610735.1). Lineage (NCBI taxonomy): Eukaryota > Metazoa > Chordata > Mammalia > Carnivora > Ursidae > Ursus > Ursus americanus. Next base: position 32,154,775 of record NC_142145.1, read on the forward strand.
AAAAAATCCCAGTTAGTGAGGTGTATTTATGTTGGTTTGTTTTTCACACAAGAGGCTGAGGTATGCATTAACTTGTTTCTGTGTTATGGGTGATCATCTCCTCCCTGACTTTGACATCTTGAATGCGGTGAGGCAAAGGTCTAAAAAGTACTTCTCTTCCCTAAGCCATAAAATTTAAGACACTGAAGGAAAGAGCCTACACTCATGTTCTGTCATGGTGACTAGTTCTTGAAGAGCTTAAGGAACTGGGCTGGAGGCATCGGTCAATGCCTTCCATGTTTTCAGTGTTCCCTAGAAACCAAAAAATCCAAGCAATGAGAGAATGCAACATTCAAATAAGGCTCTTATGTCTGACTGGGGCAGAGATTAATGACTTTGATTTAAATAATTTGAAACATCTATATGCAGTACCTTCTTTCTCTAAATCAGAACATGGCAGACATGTAGAACCCTTATGCTGAATGTTCATGTATCCATTCTCCAAGAGAAGCAGGGTCTGGGCATGCAACATCCCTGGAAAACCAAATGTGGCTTGAGAAACTAACACTGAGCCACTCACCAAGTCTCTTCTTCTGAGCAGAGTTTTCTCAGCTCTGAGACTTTCCACCTAAGAGGCCCAGGTGACCCAGAGGAACAACCTGGAAGATAGAGAGGTTCCTTTACTCCTTCTAGACAATTCAAGACACTAGCCCTAAAGCAGGAATCAGTGTAAAGGAAGAGATAGCAGGTAATGGGCTAGTTCTCCATTCCTACTGACCCTGTGTTCCTTAAGCAACTCTTAAAGCCATGGTCATGATACCTACAATAATTTGCTGACCCTTACCTAAGAATGATCAGGGCCACCATATTGCACAATTCCAGGGAGCTCCATTCCTGCTGTGACCAGAGTAACTAGTGCTGCTGGGGATTATACAATCCATGAGCCATACAGACTCTTTCCCCTGTATATTTTAGGAATTTTAAGTCCTTGGTTATTCACTACCCAAAGCTATCAAAAGCTATTAAAATTAATTGATTTTAATTAATTAAGTATGCTAATTATAAATGGCACAATATTTGGGAACAAAAGATATTTTATTCTTAATAGGAAACACATAATTTTGAGAAAAACAAGGATGATAGGGAAAAGATGATTATCTACCATCTGAAGTCCAAAACTAGAAAACAGATATTCAATGACTATCTTCATCAAAATTGTCAAGACTAAGGAGTAAATAAGTAACTGGAGGGAAATTATTTATGATCTAAACGCAAAGACAGATGTCTTTCTCTTTCTTGGAAGGATAGCTATCCTCCTCTGTAAGATATTCTTTCCTTGTTTCTTTCCTCAGGGAGGTGTTACATCCTGTGATAATCCCACCTCCCACCATCTCCCGTCCATACTTTTCACATTTTTCTTCCAAATTCACATGTGACTCCCATGGAGTCAAGTCAGAAGTTTGCACAGATGAAAAATACTTCAGCAGGCTGCCAAGAATATGTTAAGCTTTTACTAAATATTTTTCAGTTGATGGTGTCCACATTTGACTCCATATCCTCTGTAGAGACAGGCTTCTGGTGCTATTTGCCAGAAATCACTGCTTTAACAAACAAAATCTGTTTATAATGGAGCATAACACAAGGATTTGATCTCAAAAGGACCTTATCTTTCCACAGACTTCCTCCAATACAGAACTTTATGGAATTTGCAACTTTTGGACCATAAGGGAAACACATTTTTGCTACGGAGTACGCCAGAAATAGCAGTGGACTTTGGGTCAGGTGTGAAAAAGTGTATATTAGGTTTGGCATTATGACTGGAAAATGGCTTATTCATGTTGTTTCATGACAACAAATAAAAGCTTCCAAAGAACATAAAACTTCACTTTCCTCATCAAATCATAAGATGTGATTTTAAAAAGAACTGAGATGCAGAGAGAGAAAGAGAGAGGGAGAAAGAGAAGAGGATGCTAAATTAATCAAAAATAATATATTTCACTTGCCTGCAAATACAGAGAAGTGCTGGATATCTTCTAAAGGGTCTATGTTTTTCTGTGATTTTTTTTTTTTATTATTATTTCTTTGGAACGGGAGACCGTAAGCTATGCAATTGCTTCTCAGGGACAGTAGACATTTCTCTAGGAAGGTCTGCATTTATTCTGCTTTTCCAATTTTCCGTGGTATGACATTATGAACAATGATAGGTTTCACAGACTTAGGAAAATGTGCTGTTGTCCTCAGCAACTTGGCCTCGCCTGCCTCTTGGTGTAGGGCAACAAGAGCTGAGCCTGCAAACTGGCCCTTTCACACCACCTGCATGCCTACAGACTCTCCCCACACCGAGGCAGCAGAAGAAGCAGGGATTATTCCTTTCTCTCTCTATCTGTTTACACAGTTTTTGTTGCATATTTATTCCCAGTATCTTCAAGGCAAGGTTCTGGTGCTCTGTAAATCACTAAGCCACATCCATTCTTATGGAAATGTGGTGATTCAGCTGAGTACCTGGTCACTTCCCTCAGCTGTCACTTCCTCTTTTGACAGAGGCTGAAACCTCATCAGACAGGGCCCTCGCTCGAATCTGGATGGAATTAAATTACTTTGGTACAGACAATATGTTTTCATGCCGTGAGTGGATGCAATCCCTCAAACTAGCTCGGTAACATACAGACTGAGGTAGTGAAATTCTACTTATATTCACCCCTATCCTTTGTATTCCCCTCCCATTCTGCTAGGGAGTGCAAGAAGCGTAGAAGGGAGAAGTCAAAAAAGAGGTGAAGATTTTCACTTTGTTTTCATGTATTTTCCAGGTCTGTATCTAGCCCAGTATTTATGATTGTCACCTAGAGGCCACCTCCAGCTTTGTGCAGACAATACACCGCTTAAGAAATTCTCTCTGGCCACCAGGCCCATGGCCTTTCATGACTAGGTCAGTAGAGTTTCTTGCAATGACTGTCACTTTGAGAGGCAACAAAATCTTTTCTCTGCCTGCAAGAGAAGTTCGGATATATATATTGGTTTGCTCTCCCAGAATTCCAAATTCTGCAATACCCACATTGTGGCAGGCAGTCATGTGAAGACACTTTAGACCTTTCCTGTCAGGAAGATGTTCCAATACCAGGACATGTTGGTGGAGGACAGGACCGAAGACAACTGAAATAGGGTTTCTCTTTTGAGCTAGAGCCAGACCTTTGCTCTAAGAAGAGGAGGTGGCTGTAACTGCAGCCTGAGGGCAGAAAAAATAAAATCTCAATTATGCAACAGGAATAAATTCTAGAGATATGCCATACAACTTCATGCCTCTAGTTAACAATATTGTTTTGGACACTTAAAAATTTGTTGAGGGTAGATTTCATGTAAGTGTTCTTACCACAATAAAAAGAAGATAAAGGTTGTGGCATGTCAGTGGGATCTGAAATATCCTCTATCCCAACCACATCTCTTCCACAGGCTGGCCAAGGACACACTACCTATATTGGCTAAATCTTTCTTTTGATTTATGGTACCAAGACCACAAGGCTATGAAGGAGAGGAAAATGCAGGGAAAGCATTACTTGTTTTTCGAGTTTATCCTGTCTGGGAACTAGGTGCCTACACTCTGAGAGGGGCCCTGCTGTGATATGAACAGGAAGTATGGCGGCCCTCACTGGTAATCATCTTCCAGTCTAGATCGTCTAGATGATGACAATTGCTGTCCAAAGACAAAGATGTGCCTGAATATCGCTTCGTTTTCAAATAACTCACATTTTATTATATTTGAGATATCATCCTGATGCACTGGTAGAAACGTCAGTCACAGTCTTTTGGGACCCACCTCCCAGGACCCTCATTTCCTAGAGTTGAACCACATTTCAGTGGGTCTTAGTATTGAAGAATATTTTTTGGTTGAGTGGGGGTCTGGTTTTTAGACATTAAACCACAGAGGTCCCCACTGAGATGTTCCTTGATCTTGCCAACGCGGCCACTCTCTGTAGTCTCTAGGTCTTATCTGGAGGTGCAAGAATCCCTGCTGTTACTGTCCCAACAAGGATATGGGGTACTTGAGAGGCTATAAATAGCCTTTCTGCTCTAGTCACAGCTACTATTTCTTTGATATTTCTTTGTGCTCTCAGGAATCTGCCCAGAAAGTTCAGAGCCCTTCTCATTGGAACCCACCCATACCCTTGCTCAGGTCTCTGCCCCCTGCCTTGCTCCACTATATCTCATCCTCCTTATGACTCCTTCAAACAGGGAGATCCTTTCTCAAGCCTTAAGACTGGGGGTGCTAGTATGGGAATACATCTTCCTTTATTTTGCAGTTCTTTGGTTTTCTTCCCTGAACACAGAGACAGCCAACTCCCTGAACGAGAAAAAAGGAAGAGTGAAAATACAGAAAGGCGTAAAGAAGATATGAAAATTAAAAGTACGTATAATTTCACCACTAGAGCCTCCAATGTGTATCACTGCACGTTGTTAACCGTAAACTGGCGACTGACCAAGAGAATGTGTGTGAACTAAAACCTAGCCAGACCTAAGCTGCCAAGCCATTCTGCATCCATCAAGAAGGGGCATCATTTTCAAATTCATACAAGATACCTTATAAACTAGCAGTGGCCTTGCTACGTGTACATCCACATGATTAGGAATTCCTGAAAATTGAGAGGAACTTTCCATTCCTGGCAGCTCTGTCAACACACAGCAGACTCCTTTGGGTTGCAATCCATTCTCTCCTCTAACTGAACATAGGTGTCATGAATAAAAGAAGGTGATTTTATCCCTTGCATAGTGTACATGGTCTGCTCCTGGTTGTAACTTTCGGAGGTCTCCATTTGTAGAAAAGGTATTTTGATGTATCAGGAAAAGTTAAGGTCATGAGGAAAGGCAAAGACCACATTTTATCTTAAGAAATCCTTCTTTCTCCGGTGAAACAGCAAACAATAAACTGGGCTTGGAAAAGGAATGTTCTCAAAAAATGACAATGACAGCTCCAGCTTTAATTCACTCCTCTGACTCTGACAATAAAGTGACAAATGAAATCAGTGACTGTCCTGGAATACCTATTGCTTCGGTGGTTAAAGAACGTGGCCCTACACACCAATAGAAACATGCATCATTGGAGAAAGTAGTTCTTCTTTACCAATTATTCACTTATGTGTTGAATTCAGTTTTAGATATGAAACACTTGATCTAAGGATTCTACCAAATGCAAATGCCTACAGAGAGTAGGCAAGTGACCTAAGTAAACGGTGACCATGTACATGCAGTGGGAAGTGGTAGGGACACAGTAAAACTAGACAGGCATCCCTGGTCTAAAAGCATTCAGCACATAATGTTCACCACTGTCTGCCAGTACGAAGGTAGATTTGAACCACCTCTATAATATTCCTTCTTTTTTTTATATTAATACTTTTTATATTATGTTAGTCACCATACAGTACATCCCTGGTTTTGATGTAAAGTTCGATGATTCATTAGTTGCATATAACACCCAGTGCACCATGCAATATGTGCCCTCCTTACTACCCATCACCAGCCTATCCCATTCCACCACCCCCTTCCCCTCTGAAGCCCTCAGTTTGTTTTTCAGAGGCTATAGTCTCCCATGGTTCATTCCCCCTTCTGTTTACCCCCCCTTTCTTTATCCCTTTCTTCCCCTACCGATCTTCCTATTTCTTATGTTCCATAGATGAGAGAAACCATATGATAATTGTCTTTCTCTGCTTGACTTATTTCACTTAGCTTTATAATATTCCTTCTTGAGAAGACATTCAGACAGTGGAAAGAAACAAGCATCATTATGTACATCTACTGTTATGAGCCACCATAACTGTCTTGTTTCTTTTCATAAGTGGGTAAAAGAGTCTCTAAGATGTACATAGCTTATCTACATTTACACTCTGAGAATAGGGCAAAGCAAGGAGTCAATCACGAAATTAATACTCTTCCAATAAAAGTGTCATCTTACTCCACCAAGCTGCCTCCTTTGAAGATCTGATCTCACTGATGAGTGAAGTATGTACATGAAAAGGTGGTCCAGTTGGGTGATACTTGCAGAAGACCAGAGATGGACAAGCCACTCTAAATTTGGGTGAGTAAAATGGTTTTACTTTTTTTCAAAGTTTAAGAGGTAATTGCGTAAAAAAACACTCTGTGGACTAGGGATTTAGGTATGATTGCTAAAAGCTTGTATTTGGGAGAAGAAGGAGATTAGGTGAGTTAAGCAAGGTATATTGGTTAAAAGGTGGAAGAAACTACATGTGATCTTTACTAGAAAATAAATTTCAGAAAAGGTTCTTATTTCCAATCCATGAATAAAACCATGATTTGCATCATCACTTCTAGCTTTAAAACTAGGACTCTGTTGTTCTACCCAATAATGTTTCAGTAGGTAAACGGTCCATAGCTGTATGAAAGGAGCTGTTTTCTGGTCAATATGGGTATTTAATTCTAGGTAATGTCCATGGGAGCAGAAGTGAGGACATAGAGGAAGATGTAAGGGGTTCTGATTTTTGGAAGGCACTTGCTAGTGTTTCATGGAATCTTATGGAAGACATTAATTCACATTGGCTTGGATATGAGCCTTGTCATGGGCATCAAAGACTCTCAGAAGAGTCGAAACCAGTAATGATAAACAAGACTGTGTCTCGCTGGGAGGAAGTGGCCATTATTGTGCCAAAGTCTACATTTTCCGAACAGCAATAATCAGCTAATTGCTCTAGTGTGTACCACACCACGGGAATTGCTTTCAGAGTTAGACTGCACAGGATTTCACAATTTGAAGGGTTACAAATCAGGAAGAGACATTTTTTTGGTTTTTAAATTTATTATTATTATTTTTTTTAGGATCAAATAATACTTAGCTAGCTTTGCAAATAGCCACGAGTCCACCGAAGAGACCAAGGGGCAGGTCTGATAAGCATTACCTGAGGCCATGGAATATAGAGCTCTCGTTACAACTGGATTAGTTTAGACTTACTGTTCCAGCCCTAGGCAAAATAAAATAGTAAAAACTGTGAATTTCTCCAGTGTTCCTGTGCCTCTAACTTCCCACTAAAACAGTTCCTATGTTGGAAGCTAATAGCACATAAAGCACTTTTTCCTATTAATTTAACCCTCCACATCTCCATAAGGTATGTAGTTATCACCATTTTGCAGACAAGAAAATGACAGATATCTTAGACTTCTAAGCTACTACAAGCTTCTAACTTCTGTAAGACTATTATAGTCAAAACAGCTCACTTGACTCCATGCATCCATGCATATAGTGTCTTCTCTCTCACATTAAAAAATAAAGTGGGGGAAAAAAAACTTCTAAAGAGACAAACATTACTTGATATGCATATCAATATAATAAATGGGAATGAGTATGACCTCTTCCAAAAGTGGCATTTCAAATAAACATTAGAGTCTTAAATAAATGAGATTACACTACTTATGACACTGAATTAATATAAGCAATTTGTGTAAGGAAGGTAAAGATAGGGGATTTTGTTTTGTTACGGCAAGGCAATCATAGTCAGGGGCACTCCAAGGGGCAACATCACTGTGGTTTTCATGTGAAACCCTTGAGGTGTGCAACATGGCAGTTCTGTTCGTGATGTCCAAGTGTTGACCTAGCCCTTGAACCTTGATCCTAAGACAACCGTTGTCCACACTCCTGCTCCCTGCACAATATGGGATATGAACAAAATAATATTGAAAATATCTCTGATGTGCCTGGAATGTGAGTGAAATGTTGGGAGCAAAGGAAATTTTTTTTTTTTTTTTTTTACTCCTCTGTAGATCCAGATATTTTCAAAAATTTTACTTGTTAAATTAATAAACAAAAATTGTTTTTTTTAGTAGTATAACTAATGTATAATTTATATTTGTTTCAGGTATAGAACATACTGATTAAATAATTCTATACATTACTCAGTGCTCACCATGGTAAGCATAGCCACCGTCTGTCACCATACGATGTCATTACAATACTATCAACTATATTCTCTATGCTGTACTTTCATCTCCGTGACTTATATATTTTATTACTGGAGGTTTGGATCTCTTAACCCCCTTTATCTATTTCACCCAACCCCTCATCTACCTCCCTCTGGCAACCACCAGTTTGTTCTCTGTATTTAAGTGTCTGTTTTTTGGTTTGTTCCTTTGTTCATTTGTTTTGTTTTTTAGATTCCACGTATAAGTGAAATCACATGGTACTTGTCTTTCTCTGACTTATTTCACTTAGCATAATGTGCTATTGGTCTATTTCTGTAGTCACAAATGGCAAGAGCCCATTCTTTTTTATGGCTGCATAATATTCCTATATATATATATGTATCTATAAAAGCCATAATGTTGGCTTTTTTATGGTGTACAGCCCTATGTGAGTTTTCACACGTAGGCAGATTCAGGTGATCACCACCACTACGAGGGTAGAGAACAGTTTCAGCATCCTCAAAAACCTCCCACCCACATGCTGTCCCTAAAGCGCGGCATCCAGTCATCTCTTCTTCATTGCTCTGGTTCTACTTCTTCCAGAGTGCCACATAGATGGAATCGTACAGTACGCAACCTCGAGAGCCTGGCTTTTCTGTGCAGCATCCTGCCTTTGAGACGCATTGATGCTGCTACATGTATCGGTAGTTTGCTTCTTTTTATTAGTACTAGTATAGGATTATTAGTATTCCATTGGATAGATTCACCACGGTTTGCTTGCCCACTTATTTGTTGAAGAATATTTGGGTTGTTTCCACTCTGGGTCAGGGACAAATAGGTCCACTTACACACATTCATAGACAGGTTCTTATATGAATATAAGTTTTGACCCAGTAAACACCTAGAATTGAAATCACAGTGACAGATAATAAGTATATGTTTAACTTTCTGAGAAATTGCCAAACTGTTTTTCCAGAATGGTTGTAAAATTTGCATCCCATCAGGTATAGACAAGAGTTCTAGTCGTTTCACATCCAAGTCAGCACTGCTATAATTGCCAGTTTTTTTGCTTTCGTGTGTGTAACTGTCCTGATAGATGTGTGACAGTACCTTAGTGTGGTGTCAGTTTGCATTTCCCCCATGACGAATGATAGTGCATATCTTTGTTTGCCTCCTGTATGTCCTTTTTGCAAAAGTCTGTTCAATCTTTTGCCTATTTTTCACGGGGTTGTTTCTTTCAGTACTGTTGAGATTTGATCATTTGTCATTGTTGTTGTTAATAAGTTTATGTTTTTCCCTCTAGTATATTACTAACTAGTAACTAATATTCCCTCCAGTATATTAGTAACTAGTAACTAATATTACTAAGTTTAGGTAGATGGGAGTGATTATAATATATTCTGGACACATGATGCTTGTCAGATATGTGTTTGCAAATGTTTTCTCCCTGTCTACATATTGTCTTTTCATTCTTCTAACAGTGGCTTTGGCAGAGGAGAATTTTTAAAAATTTTGATAAAGTACAATGTATAATTTTTGTATGTCCTTGTTTGTCTGTTTATTTATTTACATGTGGAGGTCCAAGTAACCCAATTCTACTTTTAAGAAAACAATCCCTTGGCAGTGTAATTGCCTTTCATATTTGTCAAAAATCAATTGGCCATATTTTGAGAGAGAGAGGGTCTGTTCTTGGACTCTGTTCTGTTCTGCTGATTTATGTGACTGTACCTTTACCAGTGTCACACTATTGTCATTACTGTAATTATATAGTATTTGTAAAAATCAAACAGGGTGAGTGTTCCATCTTTCTTCCTTTTTATTTTTTCCAAAATATTTTGACTGTCCCAGGTCTTTTGCCTTTCCCTATACAATTTAGAATCAGTTTGTATGTTAAAAAATGTTTTTTCTGGGATTTTATGCAGAATTGCATTAGATCTGTAGATTAGATTTGGAGAGAGTTAACATAACTATATCAAGTCTTTCAATCCATAAATGTGATATATATCTCCATTTACTTATGGTTTCATCCATGTTGTTAATCAAGGTTTATCATTTTCAACATACAAATCCTGCTCCTGGTGTTTTAGATTGATACCTAAACATTTTATTCCTTCAAAGCTATTATAAATGGATTTTTTTTCTAATTTGGGTTTCCAGTTTGCTTTTTAGAGCTCTCATGAAATTTCCTATATAGACAATAGCATAATTTGTGAATAGAGAGTTTTATTTTTTTTCTTTGCAACCTGTAGATTCTTTTTTTTTATTTTTATTTTTTATCTTACTGCACTGACTAGGAAATTCAGTATGATGTATAAGAGTGGTAAGAGGGATTTCTTTGCCTTATTCCTGATTTGGGGGAGAAATAGTTCAATTTTTTATCATTTGAAATATCATCCACTACAGTTTTCCTATAGATGATCTCTATCATGTGGAGGAAGTTCCCTTCAATTCTTAATTTGCTGAGTGTTTTTACCCTACATATGGATTGAATTTTGTCAAATATTTTTTCAGCATCAATTGATCTGATCACGAGGCTTTTCTTCTTTACTCTGTAATACAGTAGATTACATTGTTTGGTTTCCAAGATTTGAACTAGCCTTGCATCCCCAGAATAAATCCACTTGGTCATGGTGTGTTATCCTTTTTATACATTGCTGGGTTTGATTTACTAGTATTTTATTAAAGATTTGTATATCTATATTCATGAGGTTAATTTATCTGTAGGTTTTTTTGGTTTGTTTTTGTACTGTTTGTATCTGGTCTTCGTGTTAGGGTAATTCTCGTCTCATAAAATGATTTGGGGAGTGTTACCTCTTCTATTTCTTGAAAGAAATTGTGTAGGCTTGTTGTTATTTTCTCTTTAAATGTTTGGTGAAATTCATCAGTGAAACTATCTAGGTCTAGAGATTTCTTTTTTCCAACAGCTTTTAATAATAAACACAATTTTTTTAGTAGAACAGAACTATTCATGTTATCTATTTCTTCCGGGTAAATTTTAGTAATTTATTATTTTTAAAGAATTGCTATAGCTCATCTAAGTTGTCATACTAATTTGCATAGAATTATTTGCAGTATTTTCTTAGTATAATTTAATGTCCCTGTGCTCTGCTGCGATATCCCTCTTTAGTGTTTGATATTGATGATTTATATCTTTTCTATTTTTTATGTTTAGTGTGGCTAAAGATTTATTAATTTTACTGATCTTTAAATCTGGCCTTTGGTCTATTATATTTCAATTTTATTGATTTCATTATTATTTCCTTCCTTCTACTGGCTCTTTCATTTTTTAAAATTTCTTAAGTAGAAGCCTAAATTGTTGATTTGAAGCATTTCTTGTTTTCTAATAAAAATATTTAATGCTATATATTTTCGTCTGAACAGTACTTGGCACTATCCCATAAATTTTGATATATCATATTTTCATTTTCAATCTGTTTAAAATATTTTCTAATTTTCCTTGAGACTTCTTTTGAAACATAGACTATTTTGATAAGCATTTTGAATATGTTTTTGTCTTTCATCAAATTTGGGAAGTTGTCATACATTATTTCTTAAGCGTGTTTGTGCTTTCACCTCTCTGGCTGGGACTTCAATGACATGCATGCTAGACCTTTTGGTGTCGTCCAACGGGTCACCAAGGCTTTCCTCACTTTTATAATTTTTCTCTCTGTTTTTAGATTGGATCATTTTTGTTGATCTATCTTCAAGTTTATTGAGTCCTCTGTCAGCTCCACTTTTTTATTGAGCCCATCTAGGGAATTTTCTTTTCTTTATTGTATCTTTCAGTTCTAGAATTTCCATTTGGTTCTTTAGCTCATCTATTTCCTTGTGGAGACAGTCTTTCTGTTAGTGTAAAGAATGTCTGTGTTCACTTCCTGGAGCAGGCTTACAACAGACGCTTTAAAGCCTGACATATCTTGTGTCATTGCCGGATTGCTATCTGTTAGTTGTCTTTTGTCTTGTGAGTTGAGATTTTCTTTATTCTTTGTATGCCAAACGATATAATTGCTTACTAAACATTTTGACAATTACAGTAGTCTGGGTCTTGTTTTAAACATGTAATGAAACTTGTTGTGCTTTTGATTTGATTTGTTTTGTTGTAGCACTTATTTGGCCATGTTACACTCAAATACAAGTTCTGATCTGACTTTCATGGGCTTGGTTCCAATGTCAGTTCAGTTTTTTAGAAATACTCGCATTGTTATTCTCATCAGACCCTGATGTACACAACCAGTAGCCAACCTGAGATGTGGGTAGCAGTCTAGTCTGTACCTCAGTTCCAAAGGCGGTTGTGGGCTGTTTACAGTCGAATTCCTGCATGAACAGCTCAGAGATGAACTTGTATGCTCACATGCAAGAATATGAGGTCATTTCCTGCATTTTCTGCATCATTTTCACTGCATTCTCCCTGATACTTTCTCACTTCCTAGGCATTTCCTTCCCTGTTCTCCAGCCGAGCATATTCATGGGAGGGTATGGGACCAAGGGGTTGAAGATGAATAGATGTGAACATCAATAGGCACATGGCGGTCAACAAATACGAAGCAAAATGCTAGAGTGGAATACATAGGCACATGGGTGTTGAAGTCACCCAGAATAATGGCAGGATTGGAGTGAAGAAGAGAACCAAGAGTGCAGTTGGAGTCAATGTCTTGGTTAAATAAGGTGGGATGGAGGATGGTCAACTCAAATAGCAAGAGCTTCAAAAGAGAAGGAATTTTTAGAGGAGGAAGTAATCATTTGGAAGCTTCATTGGGACCCAGCAAAAAGGTCACCGACCCCATTTCCCAACCTCAGATGCACAGGGAAGTGGACTCGGTGGTGAAGGTGAAAGTGCACAGGGAACTTGTTTTAGCCATATTACCTTGGGTGAGGTAGAATAAAGCCAGATGCACATGGAGGGAGAAGGACAGAAATAATTTTACAGTTTTGTTACTCAGAGTTCTCCGAGGAGACGAGTCCCAACAGGGCCACCCAGGGGAAGCACTGGGGTCAGTCATGAGGTAGAGGAAGAGAGGAGACTATGGGCAAGAGCCTTCCTTGTGGTTTCTGTGGGAATGAATGGGTGAGGCAGGCTAGATAGGGTTAGGATTGGCAGCTGGGGTGATTGGAGCAGGCTCTGAGGCGTAGGGGCTGTCCCTGGTTCTCATACAGGGGGCCCTGGGTCACTAAGGGTGGGATAATAGTGGCCCAGCATGTGACAGCCTGGCACGGGAGGTGGTTAGGGTGTGGATTTAATGGGTTACTCAAGAAGGGGAACAAACCAGCTTCTAGCCACAGCCTTAAAACTGGGTCAAGGCAGCATTTAAAAAAACTGTATTGCAAAAGTGTAATACTTTCTAGGCACTAATCCCATCCTTAATAAATCAATAGAAACTTGTTATAATAACTCAAAAGTCTTGGCCAAACTACTGTTGTGTATTTTCTAAGGAAGAGAACTTTCATGTTTCAGGTCCTTACTTTACAGTACTTTAGTAACAGGTAGGTTTTCCATCATTATGCACATCATGAACAAAATGCCATGTTTTTTTAATCTTTCTGAATAAAATCATATCCGGCTCTGAGACCTCTCTTAGGAATGTACGCTTTTCTTCTTTTTTTTTTCTTTCCTCCTAGCCCCCTTGGTCTGATGGAAGGTGGAGGCACCCACCTCTTCCACTGCAGTTCCTAAGGCCATAATGCTTAATGCTCGGGGCCCAGGCGTCTCTGCCCACACCCTGCCGTGACTGGATGCTTGTTCTATCCAGCAGGAGCTGAAGGCCAATCACAGAACCCACCACCCCTTTCCCTTTCCAGGCTCTGGGAAGCCAACTTTCTCCCAGGCTGGTACCAGCATCTTCCCCTAGAAACGTCAGCCCCCGCAACCCTACAGATAATCCAACAGTATTATTTCAGTCATACCTGTAAATCAACATTAGAGGACTTTCATACTTGGGTTTGTACTTTTTTTATTCCTATGATTCAGAATTACAAAAAGGTGTGAATTTTCCCCAGGGATGAAGGAACTCTAAATATAATTAGACATGGGAGATGGAAGGGGAAACTTGTACTATTTTATACATCCTAGGAGGAAAGGGAACTTTTTTCCATTCATTTGCAAATAAGTCCACAGCAAGAAAAAGAAATGAGTAATGTTTTATTAAAGAAAATATTAAAATGAGAGTACATTTCCTCAGCACAAACATTGAGATGGGGTTGTAAAGTTTACCTGGGATTTACAAAAGTTATTGCCTGGGTGCAGTTTAGTCTGGGGGAAGAAAAACCTGGTGCGACTCCGAACAATGCACTATTGGTGTAATTGTAAGCCATCTTCAAAAACAAAACAAACAAACACAAAAAGGCCAAATTAATTTCTCCAAAAGAGTAGAGGAACACTTGGTGATCTCAACTATTGTGTAAAGTGTTTATATAGTTGGGACTAAATCAAAATCACTAAATAATTTACTTAGCTTAGATCACCATAAAACATTGTGCTAATTTTTTTCATGAGTCCATTTGCTTTCGTGTTTGCCAACAGGTCCTCAAAGAACTTCCTTTAAAGGTAGAGAAGAAATACTAAAACTAGCCCTTTACTTGTACCAACATTCACAAATACATGTGCTGATAGTTTTCTAAATGCTTGAAATAATTTACATTTGAGGAGGTGCTTATTTTTCTTCTACTTTAGCCACCTTATTTATGTTAATGGCATTCAAAAATACATGGCCTTATTGTTAGATGTTGCCCTGATCGATTTCAGCCTCATCGGCATTTGTGTTTAAAATATGTTAGGTCCACGGTAATGAGGTTTCTCTGGGTATCTACTTCAAGCATATTTTTATTTTTGCTTTCTTGTTTATTTGCTTTTGCTTATATCAGTTTGCAATCTCAGCATTTGTGAAATATTTTCTTTTTCCAATTAGGAAACTTAACTTTACATGCAAATCATAATGTGATGTTGAATGTTCAAGTTGCTTATAAATTATATACAATGAGGCACACTTAAATTTAAATACTTAACGTGATGCAAGTTACAAAAGAAAGCCATTCTTTAACCTTATAGTATTAATCAAACACTCTCCTTTCTGCACGTATTTCCAAAACTCTAGCGAGTGTGGATTTTAGAGCCCCGAAAAGGTGGAAAATCATTGTTCACCAAATTATATAAAAATATTTATCTGGTAATTTAGTACTTATCTAGTTAGCTCCAATCCAGAGGAACTTAGTACTCCCTCAAGAACGGTCTGTGGTTAGGATTCTGGAAGAGTAAGAGCTGGTGAATATGTATGCTTTGTTAAAGAAGATTTGATTGTTTCATTTGCTTTAAAGACGTGCCCAGGTTTGAATAGGGAGGGCACACAAAAGCATCTTCGGGGTATTTTGGTGTCTGAGGGGGGTGAGGAATACAGCGCATGTGGATAAAACAGTCCAATTGTTACCTCAAATAATCTGGAAACAATCAGATCACCCCAGTCACTATTTGAGGACAAGAATAATGAGCTGGGAGCCTTTTGGGAGAAATGTGTGCTGCTGAAGTTCTGCTCACAGAATGAGTTTTTCACATCAACAACAAGAGGTTTCACCATCAAACCTCTGAGCTGGAAGACTGATTTCCTGAGTGCATTTTTAAAGAATGCCCATTGGAGATATTTGCTATACAATGTATAATAATTTGACATTCTTTGAAGCAGCCAACAGCAGAGAAGGATCAGAAAGATACAAACTTTTAAGACATTGCTCATTCCAACTCTCTTTGAACTTTAAAGCCTCTTTTTCAAGCAATAGCAGGGTCTACAATGGGAGATCAAACTTGGAAATCACAGCTTGAAATGCCCATCCAGATGAAATCATGCAGAAAATGAAACAGATCTGGCAGAACAAGGCTGTGGTCAGGGAAACAAGACAATGTCAGAGAAAAGGGCAATAAGTAGATAATCAGGACCCATTCCTCTTCTCTCGCCAGCTCTCTCTTCTTCCCACAGCCCAGCCTCATGTCCTAGAGCAGGAATCCTAAGAGTATATGAAAATAAGGCCCGTGCAGACCCAAGCTGAAATGGGCAGAGGATTCCGGGGGCTCTCGGTGGTTGGGCGAGTTTGGTTTGGCTGAACACATGCGTGCAGGGGGTGAAGGAGGGAGGCAACGCTGGGATAATCAAGCCCTGGTAGCTGTGCATGGACCATATTTATCCAGGTCAAAGATCTGGCAGCTTGCCGCACCAAGCCAAGTGGGGATGAGAGAGATCATGGCCCTCCTCTGTGACTCAAAACATCTATGTGTATCTCTCCCTTCTCTCCTAGATGATAAATTTGTTGAGAAAAGAGGTGATCTCCGATTTCTTCATACTCTCCCCAGAATCCTGTGTTCCTGCGGCACCTAATATATGAATTTTTGTTTATAACTATTTTTTTAGTGTGTTTGTTGCTGTTCATTGACTAGCTTTTAACGTTAGATGAGAACTTTTGTTTTGTTTTGTTCTTGATTTAACCGATATTCATGGAGTTCCAAGTGTCCTTTTTTCTAGGCCACTGGCAACATTCTAACCAAGGGAAAATTTCCTCCCCCCGCCCTGTCTAGCTATATTTTGAGTTAATACTTCATTGGCAAAATCATTAAGAATGACTCATTTCTCTAGTTTTCCTTTTCCAAGGCAGCTGCTGCCGCCAAGCTGTTGCACTATTCCGGTGGTGAGTGCTTCCATGGGCTGGCGAGAAGTGGGGTAAAAACTAATTTTTTGTGACCTATAATTTTATAATTTGCATTAGGAAACACAACCCATTTTCTTACTTCCTGTCTTTTATGTCTCAGTCCTTTACTGTGACTAAATGATTTCCTGGATTAGATTTGCCTTAAAACTGAACTGACAACAAAAGAGAAAAAGGTAGCAGACTCACTTAGAGATAAACACACAGGTTCCTGGAGCATGAGAGCTGGGGGAAATCTTTGTTTGACCCTTGAGGACATAACCTTAGTGAGTTTTAGTGACTTGTCCAAAGTCACATAGTGTCTACCACTGGTTATCACAGAACTTAAAATCCTTAAATTGCAGTCCACTGTATTTTCTGGTCAGTGATACCTGCTAGTTCCTGCCCTCAAATAAATAGGAAACATACACATGCCGTATGTATTAGAAACACAAAACACAGCTCTAAGAACTATTGCATTATAGAATACAACTTTAATATACTTAGAGCATTTTAATGTTTAAAAAAAATTTTCCATATAGCCCATCTCTTATTTCTCATGACAGTCCCATGACATTTGTCTTTTCATTATTCTCAGACTGAGGCTCACGAAGGTGAAAAGGTTAGTAAGGGGTGAATCTGAGACTCAAAATTAACGCTTTTTTATTTTATTTTTTTATGCTTTTTTCTAGGAAAGAGGCCCAGAGTCCTAGTTGCCTCTGGTGGACACAGGCTTGTTTACTTTTATTCATATCCTTGGAAGGTCTACATCCATATTCTTTGCCCTAAGGAGATCGAGTTGTGTTCTCTTTAGATTTTGTAGCTAGACTGTGCATCTAGAATTATTTAAATGAATAGGGTGGCAACAGTCTTTGCCTTCAATCCAAACTATAGCTTGCCTCAACTCCACGTTTACCTTAGCCTAAATTAGTCTGTGAATTTAACACTGGAGGTTAAATTTGTACACATAGCTAGCTACTTTCTTTTCTGATCAGAGCCAAAAAAAATAATGCAAACCAACAGAAAAATGAGATTAAAAATTAATAGAATTCTAAAAAAAAAATTAATAGAATTCTGTTTTAGCATTCCACACTGAGTGGCTACTCATTTAATACATTTAATGAACGTCAACTGTTTTAGTGTGATAGAACTCTCACCCTGGGAGAAGACACTCATACCATATTTGGGGATCATTAAATAGTCATGCATACATAATTATAATAAAATGTGATCAGCTGAAATTTGGAGGAACTGAATATTCCTAACTTTTCTTTTAAAGTCAGAATTCACGTTATCAGTAAGTGTACCACGGGAGTCCCTCTGGTTTTAGAATATTGACTAAAATAGTAGCATCTCTTCTAAACATTTCTTGAGTGCCTCATATGCATCGAGCTCTATGAGCAGCCCTGGGGAGTCTCACAGTGTTTCTGCACAGGCCCATCGATTCAGGTTAAGAAAATACTAATAAAAAGGCCTAATGACTTCTTTTAAGAAATTTAGGACCTTTTAAGAAAAAGAGATACACACAGGCAATTACAGTGCATTGTGCTCAGTGATCTGATAGAAATACAGAGAGAATTCCAAAGGAAACCAAAGAAGAAGCATAGCATCCAACAAGAAAGAGAAGCTGGAGGAGAATTTGTGGAAAGGAAGAGCCACGGTCAAAAGTGTGGAGGACCACTGGTCATTCCAGCAGAGGAACCATCTTGAACAAAGACCAAAGGAAAGAGACAGACCCTGAGGAGAAAAAAAAAAAAAAAAGTATTTCATCGAGGCCAGAGTACAACAGGCCAGGAGGCGAGTGGCACAAATTAAGCAGAACGAGAGCTGCCTATATCATAGCAAGAAGTTTGAAAAGTTATGCTGAAGTCTACAGTACTTGGCAAACTTTAGAAATATTGTACCAGTGTATCAATGTTGTCCTCACCAAAGCAGAGAAACTGATTTAGAAGTAGGCAAGCCTGGAAGCAAAGAGGCCAATTGGAGGAAGTAATTCATAACCTGAAAAAGATGTGGGGATGATCTGGCCGAAAGAATGGAGTGGCAGCCTGAGAAAGGAGACAAGTGAATGGACTTTGGAGATATTGAGAAGGCAGAACGGAGAGGACTTTTTGGCTGATGAGGTGGCAGGGGTGTTGTCAAAGCAGGAGACTGGGGTAAGGTTTATGACTCTGATTCAGGTAAAGAAGGGATGACTGTGTCCCTCTGTAAGAGTGGGAACACAGTAGGAGGGAAAAGCTGGCTATTTCGGAAGACACGAGAGAGATGGAAGGAGAGCACAGGGTCACGAGCATGCAAAGATTGGTATTCCTTGAGTTACTACCAAATCTCCCGGGAAAAGGCAAAAGTAAATTGTGTGCGTGTGTGTGTGTGTGTGTGTGGGTTGCCATCTAGAATTTTTTTTTTAGGATTCTATCCAGACTATTGTTGCCTGGAATGGTATGGGCTTCGATGTAGACACCTGGAACCACTCACGTAGAATTATTTCTAACATTGTAGTGGAGGGTAGAAAGTTAGCGTGCATGCTTTGATAAGAAACACTGCCCTAAACACAAGTCTATACTTTCCAGAATATGGGCAAAGTCCCTTGTGTAATCCAAATAAGGAATTCAAAGGAAATCTAATAAGTCATTGGCAGGAAACCGCCGTAAGTACAGACCTACAGACTTAATAGAGCTCATTGTTTTTGACACTGCTTTTTTGAAATCCTACTTCTGCTTCTCAATCCTACTCAGAGGCCACCTCCACCCTAAGGCTTTTCCCATCACCTCCATTGAACAAGATTATCTCTATCATCTGAAGTCCTTGAATACTCTGTTCTGTTCTTAAGACCTTGATCATGGGTTACTTTGTGTTGTAACTGCTCTTATGTTTGTTACCTGTATATGCCTTACCCTTCCTTGTGGCCTGTATGCTCCTCTATAATTTCTATGCAGAACTCATTGGACCTCCATATTTGACCACATAATAGATGCACAATTAACTAAAGGATTTGCTAAATTAATTTTTTAAATGGTGCTTTAGTTTTGGGGTACTCATACTGGGAAATGCAATCAGTACCTCATACAGCTCCTTTAAAAGCTAATAGTTTTAATGAAAATATTAACCAATTAGTCTTTATGGCTACTGGAGGCCATTGCTACTATATCTTAATGAATTTGAATGATCGGATGTTCTCCTTTAAGAAAATCTTCCCAATGGAAGTGACCCAATTATTTCAATAGGAGTAATAGACAATGTTCTGGTGTAAGGAACAGAATTAAGAGCCCAATTATAGTTTAACTATGAAATAGTAGGTTACATAATTTATGAAATGAAAATGTTTCAATGGGCATGGCTTTTTCCACTCTGTGTGTGTGTTTGTGTGTGTGTGTATGCATGCGTGTGTCTCTATGTTTGTAACATTGAACTGTGTTTTATTTTAATTTGAAATAGCTATATATTAAGAGGTATCATATGTATGGTGCTATGGGGAAGCTGGTTTGGATTTTGGCAAGGATACATTCCTAAGGAGGGTTTGTGATTCTTTTATTGTGCTGTACCCCAAAACCTAGGACATAATGGAAATCAAGTAAAATTAATCTATTAAAATAACATAAATCTATTCTGCTTACCTAGTGCCTTCCTGAAATGGTCAAATATGCAGGATGGAATAATGACAACATGAAAAAGGAACATATATTGAAAGGGCTAACAGGAGACAATTTGAGAGAAATTCACTGGATCAGTCTGTTACCAAATGTTTACCAATTGCCCACTCCAATCTTTGTACTTTGTACCACGTAAGGTTTCTAGGAAGAAATGTAAAAAGTTCCTACCTTCAACAATCTGTAGCATTTTTAGGGTATTGCTGCTGATAGAAAGCATTCAATTAAGTTTAAATACTGTAAGAGAAAGAGGTAGAAGGAAGCTGATATTAATTGAGCATATGTATGTGCTAAGCAAAAATGACCATTTGTTTACATACACATGATAACTTCATTTTATAGCTGAGGAAACTGGAACTTAGAATTATTAAATAATTTGCTCGGAGTCACAAAGTTTGACTTTTCTGCTCCTCCTGTCTGCCTCAACAGAACATAGGGTGGGAGATACCATTCATACAGCATTATCAGGCAAACCTGAATGTGGTTATTATTCCTTCCTTTCTCAGTGAAAAAAAAAAAGCCAAATAAAACACTTTGCTCAATTCGAATAATCAAAAGTAAACATTTAAGGCTGTTGCTGAAATATTCATACATCTACTTGAAACTGTCTAATTGATTAAAGCTTAGTATTACATGTGTATTTAATGTTACATATTTTTCAATGTGTTTCTTTGGAAATATTGCAGTTTCCTATTATCGAATTATATGACACATTCTTATTTAAATTGCTCCTGGTCAACTTTGACACTAACTTTATCACCTTCATTAGAGCTACACATTTAATCATTGGATACTTAAAACTTAAACTTTCCAAGACTTACCATCTTTACAGATGTCTACTATGTTTGAGATAGAGCACTTTTCCGTATATATGTATTTTGATTTTGAAACAATCTCTAATTGTTGCTAGCACACTACAATCCCTTTTCTTTTCTTGAGTCATTTGATAGTATCTAGTTGATGTAATGTGCCAATACCACCGGGAAACTTTTATATTTCCTATGAAGTCAGGAGTCAGCAAACTGGCTCACCGGCCAAATCCTATCTGGTGTCTGTTTTTATAAAGTTTTATTGGGACGGAGCACACTTATTGGTTTACATATTGTGTATGCTTGCTTCCCTTATACAATGACAGAGATGAGTAGTTATGATAGATATCATGTGGGCCATAAAGCCCAAAACATGTGCTCTCCTGATTTTTACAGGAAAAGTTTGCCAACCCTTATCCTACATAATCATAATACAACCATCAAAACTAGGAAATTAGCATGGCTGTATGACTACCATGTATTCCTCAGCACCCAATCAGGTGTCTAGAATGGCCCCAGAAATGTCCTGTAAGGATTCAGTTCAGAACGTTGTGTCCTATTTCGCTGCCACACCCCTTTTGTTACATTCAATCTGAGATGGCTCCATGAAAGTTTGCCTTTGACTTTCATGACCTTGGCACTTTTGAATATTACAAGCCAGTTATTGTGTAGAATGGCCATCAACTTGGATTTTTCTGATGTTTTCTTGTGATTAGATTCCAGTTATGCAGCCTCTTGGCACGTCCTTCAGTGCTAAGCAAACCTGCTGGATACTTCTCATTGCATCCTTCCATGTACACATGGTGGGTATTTGTTCCCTTTGATCTCTTGATTAACGTGATGTCTGATAGGCTGCTCCACTGCGATATTATTTTTCTCTTTTGTATTTACTAAATATTGTGTACTTTTGACAAGTCTATAAATGTATTCTCAGGGAGTTTGTATACATGCTTATGTGGGTGTACCCAGGGTTCGGTGTAGTGAAAGGGCTTAGTACTTGCTTATTCTACTGTGTCAGAAAGGTATTTGTACTCTAACTGAGAATGATCTTGTAGGTTAGATCCCCTTTAAGATTTTTTTTAAGATCCCCTTTAAGATTAAGGAAGTTACAGTTCACTCATGGTGGCATTTTAGACCCTGAGACGGTGACACACAGAAACATAAGGACTAACATATCAAACCACGACCTGATTTAGTGACTCCTTTAAATTTGTTTAAGTGTACGTTCCGTGAGTCCTATTCATGTGGTACCTGTGAGATGCAGTCTGCGAGACAACGAAATGAGACCATGCCTGCCTGTCACCAGAGGGCTCTAAGGAAACTCCTAGAGTCAAGGCTGAGTCTTCTGTGCATTGTTACCTGTAGCAGACCCATTAGTCCTACCACCACTCTCATCTATAATAGTTGCTCCAGAAACATCTGTTCAATGAATGAATGAATAAATGAATAAATGGGCAAATTTCAAGACTGGCCTTATAAGCTAGCCTATTATATGTTGCAAAAGTACTTCTGACTAGTTCTTTGGAAAATATATGTTGCACACAAATCTGGGGGTTATTGAAAAAAACCTGAATAATTAAAAATTAAAAATATTGACTCCTAGAAACATAAAGCAATAACCCAACTTTCATTTGGACTATCTACTGTGCTTCAAGTCAAATCAAATAAGTTGTTTAGTACCCTAAAAACAAAACAAAAACAAAAACAAAAAAACAAAACAACCACAGACTAAAACTTTTTTAAAAAATCAATTCATTATCTTAGTGTTGGGCAGACACACTCTTAGAGATTTCAGACAGGTAGGAAGGCGAATAAGAATAGGTGCACCTTCCGCTATAGACCTTGATACACTGGAAGCCTAGTAAATACACAGCATTCCTTTGTAAGTTCTTTACTGAGGCTCACACACAAGAAGTTATGCCTAAATTTTATAGCCTTTTCCCCATATCTCGCAGATATTTTAAATTTATTCTTCCTGCCCAGATTCTGCCCCAAATCAAAAATATTCAGAGAAAACCAACGCACAGGCATTTTCTTTAACTTCTGCTGTGTTTTATTCATCTGTGAGCTAAACTAGAATGAATTCCAAAGACTTGGAAAGGATTAGGTTAAGATATAATCTTGAAAATACTTAATAAACATAGGGAACTGGAACACATAACATCTTGCCAGGAATCCAACTGACTTCTACTCAAAGTGGCCCCCTACGATAAGCCTACAGGCTTGCCGTGGATGAATCCACAGATTTGATTATATTATCCCTCCATTTCCTTAGCCACAGGGGTAGAGATTTTGCCGGCACGTCTCAATGCCAATCCAAACAATGATATGACTTACCACTTACAGCCATGGTGCATATTCCTCGTCAGAAAGCTTTATGAACAGAAGCTCATTAATCAAGCAGTCATCCCGAGAGGCAGACTGGAGGCAGCATCTGAGCTTGGAAGGTGTCCGGAAACTGCCAAGTACAGAAGCATGCATTTACTGACTCGTCCATCAGTGGCTGGGTGTCAGTCGGGCTTCCTAAACAACTTCTCTAATACTTCGGTTCTAGTTTCTGCATCTCTAAATATTTTATAGTCTGTATATATCAGCTCCAAGACAGATCCTAACCTAGGCCCTTAGACATCTATTTGAAATCCATCTTTAGCACAGATTAAGTCTGTGGCTTTGGGCAACTTATTTAAATGTCTGATCCTTAATCTTTTCATCGTAAAACTGTGATCTCCGTTATCTAGAATTGTTGAGCAGATTTTATAACATGACATAAGCAAAGGACCTAGCAAGGTCAAATTACACTGCTTTCCGTTAATTCCTTGAGAAAAAAGCGTGCTATGCCTGCTTCCCCCAAACAGGATCATTTGCCTATTATTTTGATCATGTCATCACCCTCATCCTCATATTTCCTTTACTGAGTGTGAGCTTTTCCTATATGATCCCATGTGCGTGTGTCTGTGTGTGTACGTATTTACATATAATCTCCTGTAGACTGTGGGTGTATGTCAGGTTAATAAATGTAGCATATAAATACATAAAGTTAGAAGTGATTCATTAGCTTTAAATGAATAATATTTACTTTAACTCTCTGACTGAATATTGTTCTCATTTTACAAATGAGGAAACCAAATCTGAGCGAAATTAAGAAACATGAGTACTGTCAAGTGACTAGACAATACCTAAGCTGACTTCAAACCAGCCTATTTCACTCCGGTGTTTACCTGCTGCCTTCTAATTGAAGGCACCATTTGCAGCAGAAAGCCTACAAGGAGGAGAAACTAAGGATTATGAGCCAATCAGATCATTTGACTTATATTAGTTGCTAATTTCACATGGAATAAGACCTGGGTTCTCATTCTGCAGCCAATGGGCTGGACAAACTTGGACATGTAATTTAATTTCTCAGTTGTCCAATCTCTAAAATGGGGGACTTTAAGAGATAATCTTAAAAACCTTTCCGATCATATAAAACATTGATAATTAATATACTTGAAAATATACTAGAAATCGAAGGTGCAATTTAAGATCATGAATTGCACTCAAAATTTTACATGCAGGAATATTTTGTTTCACTTCTTATTTATGCGTGTTAGGAACATATTGCAAAACATTATACATCTCAAGATGCTTTCTATGTAATAGAAGTGCCTGATATATGTATACAGACCCTTGTAGTAAGTAACTGTTCTCCATCGAAATGTTGCGTGGGAATATTTTTGATCACTCAGTGAGGAAAATGGGCAAGTTCAATAACCCCTTTGAAAATGAGAATATTTAGTCTTTGAGGGTTTGAATGAGCTCACGTTTGTGAATGTGTGTGTCTTCTTTAGAACTCAGTCACTACTGTAATGGGTTGAATAGTGTCCCCCCAAAGTTTATATCCACTTGCAAGTTCATAATGTGACCTTATTCGGAAATAGTCTTTACAGGTATAGAATTAGTGTACTTAAGAAGAGGTTACACTGGGTAAGGGTGGGCCCTTAAAGGTAATAACTACTCCCTTATGTGAAGAGGGAAAAGACACAGACACGACTGAGTAATGGTAGAGATGGCGGTAAGATGGGGTGGAGTGTGGGGGGTGCCGGCTTCACAGCACACTCGTGCCAAGTCCTGGGGGTGAGTAAGGCTGGATTTAGAGAGAGGCGTGCGTGAAGTTGAGATTTTGGAGGGGTGAACTTATGGGTGATAGTTTCGACAGTGGAATTAGGTGATTGAGGTGAAGTGGAAGAAAAGGTCATTTGAAGTACAGAGGAAAAACAAAATGAGAAGCCAAACACTTTATGTGTGTTTCTAAGAAGGTCCTTGAATGTGCCTGGGTGTGCCGTCTCCCACTCGTCCTGGAAGGACAGACCCTGTGTCCCAGGCAGCTTCACGTTACTAGCGCTTGTCAGAATCCTGGCACTGAAGAGCTCAGGAAAAGCGTGATGCAGGACTGAATTATTGGAATGATTGGATTATCTATTATCTATTTCTGATTAAACTAATATCTAAAGGAGTTTCTACTCCAAGTAATTAGTGCTAAGCCAGTGTGTTAACACTCATGATGTAGCTGGAAGTAGACAAGAATAATATACCACACACACATACACACGAGCACAGGTGCACACACACACACACATACACACACACACACACACACTTAACCAGTGATTCTGCATTTTGCAAAAGCACAGTATAATGACACATAAATGACCCAAAGTGAATTCAAGCAGGGGGAGACGTAGTGTGTCAGTCTGTGACCCAACGCACAGGGATTCAGCTGTCAGCAGGAGCTCTCATGGCAGAAAAAGAGGTTGAAAGCCACTTTCTCCATAAGTGGTATGTTTATGTATTATTCACAGTAGCAAATAATTGCAAAATGTCAACATTTCATTTTCCTCTTAAGAGCTTCTTTTGATTAGTGACCTAATTAACCATTAAGAAGAAAAGGTTTTTTAAGTGTAAATATGAAAAGAGGGAGTGTTTCCTAGCAGCAATTTGTGATCTTAAAATGTCACAGGCAGGCACATCACGGAGGTGCTACCAGCCAGCACTTTTCAAAATATGACTCTGTGTCAGGAGCGTGTGGCGTGGATGTGTGTGGGTTTTTTTTTTTTTTTTGTCTTTATTCTGAAACAAGAATGCAAATATAGATATGGTTGCCCGAGAGATTTCCTTCCCTTTTTGAAAACCCTTCAACATACTCTCTGACAGCCTCGGAAAGGTTGTTTTTAATCTATTTAATTTGAGGCTGTATTCTCCACAGATAATGACACATTTTCTCTTTCACTTCATAAGTATACATGAAAAAAAAAAAGCAAAACTGCCACACACAGAGCACACTCACACGTACATATACAAGAAATGCACAACTAAACACAATACGTATACACACATATAACAAACACAATACAACACACTCTAAGATGCACACTACCCATGACACATACGACCATACACGCAACACACACACACACACACACACAATGGACAGATTTGTACGTTCTCCTGTACATAACACGCATACTTCCACACATTCACACAAACATAAGAGCCACATGCATTTAATCACTTGGCATATTTATATATGAATTTTAAAGGCATCTCCTTAAGACCGTATTTCACATGTCAAGGTGTGACATCTCCTGGGAGATCTCAGCTGGAAACATTTCTGAAACAGCCCTTTCTCACAGTTGACAGTAACCTGACCTTTCCTTCCAGCTGCCCACAGGGACTAAGGATGAGCAAGACGCATAAAATGGGAAAACACAAACAAACCACATCTATAACCGTGTAACTTTCTTTTAAAAAGGTCCAAGTCAGTTTTAAGTGTAGTCTACCTGATTTCTAGCCCATAATGAAATCATGAAGTTACGTTATTAGAAACAAAAATATAAGAACTTCTCTTTGCAGGGTGATGATCAAAATCAGAGTCTAGAAAATATGCTGTATTATCTAAATTAATATAGATTAAATTATTTTATAAATTTTATGACAGCAAAAAGTGCATGAAATTTTAGCCATTGTTAAGCCCCATCAGCCTATTCTCCCAGTGCGTGCGCGCGCGCGCACACACACACACACACACACACACACACACACACACACACAGTCTTTGTAAATAAATCTTTCAAGGCAAGTGAGGTTTTTTTTTTTCCTTTTTCTTTTCCCTTCTGAACCACCAAGCATACATAGCACGTGCTAATAATTTTTGGTGAATAAATGAATCTGTCTTTAAGAATAAGAATTCAGAGTGAATTAAAGCATTGACTAGTATGTACAATGTATGATTCATTTAGCAACTACTGCTATCCTACTACATGCCAGGCACTGCACAAGACCTTATTAGGTAGCAGATATGAGAAAATCCTTGCTTTCCAGGAGCCCCCAGACTAAGTGAGAGATGCAAGTTCCAATAACTGGAGGTCAGTGCTATGATGAGAGAAGGCACAGGGAAGTACTAGAAACAAGAGAAACCCCACCAAACTCCTCTGCCTCAGCTCCCTCCTCACTCCCTGAACACGACGTTTTTTCTAGAAACAGGCACTCGTAGGTCTATGAACGGAGACAAAGACAGTCACACGGATGGCAGGTAATCAGAAATACGTACTGCGATGTCACAATGCCTGTAGAGCATTATAAACACACACGTAGCTGCGAATTTCCACAGGAAATACAAACTGCTTGTGAAAACTTTTCAGATCTCAGTTCGGATATTATCATAATCTTCCAGTTGAATTCTGAAAACCCAACATGACTATGTTGGGTTGAATAATGCTCCCCTATTTCTATTTCCTATTTGTGTCCCTACCTTAGACCTCCAGCTTGTAAGGGTTCCAGAGGCTGAAAGCCTTTTGCATGTCTATGTGGATATGTGTCTGCATATGCCTCCGCATACGTACACGTATGTTTGTATGTATACGTATGTGAGTATATATACACATACGTATGTGTGTAGGCATATCCTCCAGCCCTTTGCTCATGATCAATTGGCTCCAGTATGCACCGCTGATTGTCTGAGAAGGGATCATTCCAGAAGTCACTGCATTTGCTCTCATTCAAACACTGACACTTGCAAAGGTCAAATAAAGTAGCATGTGCCATGCTTCCTCTGTGGGAAAGATGATCTCTAAAAACAGCAGGAGAAGATGTCTCTATGAAGTTGAGTACTCTGGCATCCGAAGAGAGTGAGGCCATGCACTCTAGTTCTGAGCAGGCAACCAGTCCCCATTATTGTGAACACAACCATTCTGACCTATACTTTTAGCAGTTGATCAATTTATCTGGTCCTGTGCCATTTCTTTACTTTTTGGATTAAACCTATGTATGACCCCTTATCCCATGGACTCTCTAACCCTGTGGATGAGGGTTGTAATGTCAGATACTCTTCTAAGGAAGCGGAGACCACATGCTTGACCAGTCACTTGTTTCTATGACAGCTCCTTACTTAATGGCTGGAAAAATATTGTTAGAAAATTTAGGCATGTGTTGGAGTGACAATAGTGACGAGAGGAAAGCCTCAGCAGGTGGTGCAGGAAGATGACTGATGAAAGCATGTCTTGTGGCAGCGTCAGTTGAGCTACCTGACATGTTCAGTTCTGACTTTGGCCTGGAAGATATTGTTTCCCCTCTGAATTTTAGGTAAGAGACAATGGGCCCGTGAAGATGCACGAAAGTTACTCTTCCCCCCAAACTTTGTATGTAGTCTTTGAGAATGGAGAGTCCCATGGACCCTAGCCAGTCTAATCATTTCATTTTGTATCTGTATTCTCTCAGAAAGGCTTGGTTTGAACATGGCCTTACTAGTAGTAGCATTGGTAGGAGTACAGGAGAAGTGTAACACAGGTGTTAAGGATTCAAGGAAAACATCAGTGGAAAAAAAAAGCCAAGAAAAACAATGTCAGTGTACATATTAGAAATTCTCTGGGGGCGCCTGGGTGGCGCAGTCGTTAAGCGTCTGCCTTCAGCTCAGGGCGTGATCCCGGCGTTCTGGGATCGAGCCCCACATCGGGCTCCTCTGTTATGAGCCTGCTTCTTCCTCTCCCACTCCCCTGCTTGTGTTCCCTCTCTCGCTGGCTGTCTCTCTGTCAAACAAATAAATAAAATCTTAAAAAAAAGAAAAAAAGAAAGAAATTCTCTGGATTCTGTCTGTTAAAGAAAAAGGAGACTTATCTTTTATCATTTGTAAAAGGAAAGAATTAAAAGAAACAAGGTTTTTGGTCCAATAGTCTCCTATCTCCCCCATCCATGGGGCTCTAATAGAAGCCTGTGACAGCTCCTGTGTGGAGAAGATAATGTCACTATCCAGAAAGGACCAGCAATGGCTGATTTTTCACACATCCTTCAGACTCCTATAACCAGACAATGGCTAAGCAGACTGTGCAGAAGGAAGATTGGCAAATCACGAAAGCAGAGACTGATTTTCTCCTTTATTGCCTAAAAGCAGATGAAATTATCCTTACATAACAAGCAGCCAGTAATTCTGTACCAATTGCCTGAGCCTCAATCAGTCTTTCCTCATGGTTGTGGGTATCTTTTCATCTGATTTCAAATCTGAATCTCTTTTGGTTACTGAGCAAAGCCAGGTGAGTCCTCAGCACCTGCCGGTAGCAAGTGAGGGGAGATGCCCTCACTAAGGGCCCTTTCCTTCCTATCAGCCGTGGCTAATAAGTTTCTTTTATTCTTTTTTTAAGATTTATTCATTTATGTTAGTGAGAGAGAGCAGGGAGGGGACCCAGGGACAGGGAGAGAGAGAATCTCCAGCAGACTCCCTGCTGAGCACGGAGCCAGACGTGGGGCCATATCACACAACCCTGAGACCGTGACCTGAGCCGAAATCAAGAGTCAGATGCTCAACTGACTAGCCACCCAGGCGCCCCAGTACCTCTTATTTTTATATTCTATTAGTTCCTGCAGAATGTATGGCATTTCCTCGGTTAGTTTCTGCAAAATTCATCTCTCCAAAGAACTTGAAGTACAAGTCATTATAGTTGACCATTAAGCTCACCAATTGTTAATTTAAAATTTATGGAAGTGAGAAATTTAAAACTACGGCTCCTGTGGACACAGAGTCCCATAGCTAACCTATTCTTGAAGTAAAATAGCTATCTATCTGGAATGATTCTGTTTATATTCTGTTTGAAGACAGAAGAGAAAATGTTGATTCTTAATCACATCTTCTCCTCTCCTAGAAGTTTATCCAAGAGGTCAAAGGAGGTGAAAGATTGACTCAGGTAATTTCATTTTGTGAGGGGTGCAACTCTGAGCTCCTTTGGGCAATGCAGCCACTGCCCTTTCTGCTGTAGCTACAGAATTTACTCCTCATTTGTCTACTGCTCTTCACCTCTAAGGGTGCTCAATTTAGGTGCCCTCACCTTTCAGCTGGACATCATCGAGACACTTCCAACAGGTCTCCCTGCTGTTACTCTCGCCAACTTCCATCCTTTCTCCATAGCAGCAGTTACTTTGAATTATGTCACGTTCATGCCTGGGCCTCACCAACGATTTCCTCTTTCCCTTAGGATGAAATCCAGCTCCATGTCGCATGGACTAGTGGCCTCCTAGGCCTCATGATGAACAACTCCCTGCCTTTTCTATTATATTCTACTCTCCCTGGCTTTGTTTGCATTTTTTTCCAATAGAACATTTTAGTTCTATTTTTGGGCCTTGCACTTACTATTCCCTCTGCTTGAACTTAACCTTGCTGGCTCCTCAATAGCTCAGTGTTAGTTCAAACGCTCTCTCTTCAGGGAAGCCATCTCTGATGCACCATTTAAGTGTCACTACCTGTGACATAAACCCATGCACTGTCTTTATAGCACTCAGTCCTGCTTGGAATTATGAACACGCAGGCCATGGTGGTTACCCAATGGTGTTGTCTCTGTAAATATTTAGTGAAATCTGGTCTGAACTTCTATCATGGAATTATAACTTTATTAGTATAACTATTAATCTTTGATATGCTGTCTACCTCTAAAGTTGTTCCAATCACATAATCCCATGGTTGAACACTGAGTTATTTGGAAAGATTTTAAGATACAATGTTTTTCCAGTAAAAAATCCTAGTATGCTGTCAAAGCATGTGGCCTGCGCGAGGCGAAGAATAACATGATTGTGAGCATAGAATGGACCAGGCTCCTAGCAATATGCCATAAAAACTTGCCACTCCACTGATATGTGACCTTTATAGCTTGTAGCTTTTAAAATCATATTCTTACCCAGTGCTGCATGTCACTCTCATTAAAATAACAATTAACCCTATCCACTGCTGAGTGGCGTTAGTATCTTTTACAAGAAAAGCACATGATTTCATTTCATGCAAAATGAATATAAAAGGTCATGCAAATAACTCAACTGTTTTCTTTCTATAAGTCACCATATGAGCTGGAAGAAAACCAGCACAACTTAATTCACAGGAACATAAGCCAACACCTTCACAAGGAAGATAAAAGTGAAGGGAGTAGAAGCAAGAGAATCTTACCTGTAGAGCAGCATGTAAAATATGCAAAAATGGATACCGGAAGCCATGTATGAGAGATGGATGGAAATCCCAATCTGTGTATGCCTGAAAATTCAAACAGCCTCAGACGGGATGGATTTATTCTGCTGCTTTATTAAGCTCAGACTCATAGCCCTGGGTCATTTGCATTTGCATTAATGACTTTAAATTAATGCAATAGTTTCATTACTGCATATAGCCGTTATTTGATTATCCAATTCACAAATAGGTGTTCTGTTTTTAATAATGATAATAAAACCATTTGAATTTGAAGATGCTGGAGTTAAGCTAACAAGTTCAACAACTGTTAGGAAGTCTTATGAATGGAATAAAAGCAAACATTTTATTTATAAATAGTTGACAGAGAACTCCATGGTGTAATCTCCTTTTCGTAAAAATGCAAAGACGGGAAGATAGCTGCGTATTTCAAACTTATTCTTTGGAAATAAGTACAAGAGAGCATGATTAAAAACCTAACTCTGTGTTGATTTGGGTTCAAATTCAGAAGCTATCTTCTTTTCCAAGTGGAGAAAACATGGACAATGTCCTCGAATACAAATAGAAAATTTCTAATATTCCCTAATTAGGGAATTAGACATTCCCTAATATTCCTGTAGCAAGCGTATGTTGTGGAAGTCAGCCACACAGTTTAGCACTTGATTAAAATTGTGCAAAGGAGTATCATTTGTTAGAGTACAGTTTGATAGATGAAATTAAAATATGAGTAAAAGTGTATGTTGTAAGAAAGACTTTAGGATCCATATAGTGCAATTTCCCAACTAACATTAGGAGTCCTTGTACGGCACAGATAAATACGGTCAGTTAGTTCAGCTATCATATTTCTAGTTACAGCATCACCATCTTCTCTCACGTTATGTAGCTCTGAGTCATAGAAGCTCTTTTGCATTGAGAATAGAAGTCGAATAGATCCCTGCAGCACACTCCTTTACTCTCTTTCAGAGTATTCACCATACATCTTCCTCTTCTACATACAACCCTCAAAATATTTTGAGACACCTATTTTCTAGTAAACACCTCAACCATTCCTCAGAAGACAGAGTTTCTGGTTGCTTAATTATAAAACCAGTTTCTAGTTCAATGTTTTGCCTGGATTCGTTTTTGATGGATTTAGTTTGTAACTAAAATGTGATATCTGGAATTAAGTGCAGTTTTTAACCATGGTCTATTACTTTTTTGATTTCAAGGTGCCATAATCCTATTAATGTAACTCAAATTTTGTTAGTCTTTAAATAGCCACATACCTCATCATTGGCTCATGTATTATCCTGCAGTCAAATGTCTCTAATTATTTTTCTAACTATCTCATCTAAATCTTGCAAATCGCTTCAAAAGAATGTGGTGATTTTACTTGTAAAGTCCAAAGGAACCAAAATGTGTTTTGCTTATCCAAGCTGCCTGGTAGAGCCTCCCCTTATTTTCCAGACTTTACGTTGATTGGTCATTTGGTTCCCTGATTGTGTTTGAGTGATTTACTCTCTTTTATGTACCTAAAATGTTTCCTCTATCTCCCCCAGTCTTACTAAACTTTCAAAGCTCATATCATGTGTTTCCATAATGTCATATTTTCTAATCAGGCCATTCCAGAGCATCCTTATTCTTTCCTCTGAATTTTCACAGCAAAAACAGTCAACTCCCTTTGAGATTAATCACACATAATTCTGCACTACAATGGAGCTTTTTACAAATACATACCTTGGCAGTCCAACTAGAAGATACAATGTTCAAAGGAAGGGATCTTCTACTTTGAATTTTCCTTAGCATGTTTTAATGAGTAAAGAGAAGCCACTAGATGAATGCTTGATAAATAGTAAGAAAAATGAAAAAGATTTGTCTATCACTGTGGCTAGGAAAAAAACTAGATGTGGGTCTTCACCTTGAAGGGACCTTGTCATAGATTTGGGAAGCTTCTTCTTTCAGGTTGATCTGATCTTTACCTTGAGTGCTGGACTGCAGAAGGTATTACACATGATTTCTGGATTATCTACTCTGCTCATTTTCAAAAATATAATGTTGCTTGTTAGGCGCTATTTAGATTTCTCCCCCTTGTTATCTTATGCCATTTTAGCAGGTTTCGATGTAAGAAGACATTTGCATAATGTATTTCTGGCTGGACTCTAGATATTGTCCTCTTTTTCAAGAAGGTTCTGAATCTCCACACAATGCAGTAAGTATGCTCTGGTCTAACAAGCACAAAGAAATAATTAAATCTTAGTATGTGTTTTGTAGGCACAGGTTTTAATTTCTAAACCATGAGAGAATCAAAGGTGACACCAACACAGTGTCTGTACTTCTTACGAAGTATTGCTTGAGTGACTTAGTCATGATGGCTGCAAGTGTGGGTTTACAAACTACTCCTTATGGTATTCATGGTCAATTCATTAAATTCTTCCTGACATTACCAGTGATAATACTGATAACCCTTAGACTGTTTGGATGGACCCAGATACAGTAATGATCCGACTTGCATGTGTAATTCCAGTTAGGAGGGTGGCAGTCTGTTTCTGGGCACATATTTCCAGTAACTTTTCCCTGCACTACATCATTCTTTCTTTCAAAGTAGGTAAGGGCCTGTATTAAAATAAGCTACACTTCCAAAAACCTTAAGAGAGAGCCACATACTGGTTCTGGATTGGCTGTGACTCTACTTAGGTTACACCTGTTGGGTGGTAGAAAGAGTAGAAAACATTCTCCGGCCTCTTTTATTTATATATCGGTTTGGGGTGATAATGTTTTATTTTGATTTATTTTGAGCTTCAGCATTTCAACTAATTAAGACCAAAATAGTCGAACATTGTTACGGGCTCTGCGTTTGAGAACAGGCTCTTGAAAACCTGGCTTAGATCCAAGGCAGGTCCCCTCTCCCTGGGGTGGGGTTTTAGCCCAAGTGTTCTACTGCGCCTCTGAGGCAAACTGAGAAATCTCAGCAAGTTCACAAGGTTTCACATTCTATTAGAGAAGGAGAACAAAGGAACAACAGAATTAGAGACAAATGATGTGACCAAGTGTCACGAAGAAGGTTCATTAAAAACTGAAGACAAACCTGTGAAACATTCACCTGAAA
Organism: Ursus americanus; assembly: GCF_024610735.1. Taxonomy (NCBI): domain Eukaryota; kingdom Metazoa; phylum Chordata; class Mammalia; order Carnivora; family Ursidae; genus Ursus; species Ursus americanus. The sequence goes on from NC_142145.1 coordinate 32,189,323, forward strand.
AACGTTTGCATCTTCATAGAAAAGGGTCCATTCTGGGTTCAGTCACTGATTTGTGGGGGGGTCACAGTGACGGAGTGACATGGTATCCTTTGTTCACCAAAGCTGCTACCCGAACAACCCAAATTTTAAATCTCTTCCTTTTTGAAATACATTTTTCTTCTCTCTTTCTCTGAACAGTCATCGAGAGGCTTAATTAATGAATTAGTATTTGCAGAAATCTTTGATATTGCAAGATGAAAGGTTTTGCATAAGGGTAAAGCATCGGCACCAGCAGGAAAATGTCCTCTTGATGACAGAATGCATGAAGTGTTAAACTGGAATACATTTGACAACTGCAATTAAAGAGGTTTGATCCTGTTTTTTTCCTCTGTTTTTATCATGTACATTATTCCAGAGGATATGAGGCTAATAGGAAAGGTAAATTCTCATTGGCCAGAAATTGTTGATATATATTCACACATACACATTCCCCAGTGGTTAAGGCAGGTGGAAAGTTTATGGGCAGCCTCTTTCTGGGGCAATAAAAGCTTCTTTTATTTCAAATTCTCTTTTTACACCAGTTGCTATTACTCTGAAAAGCTCCTGGCATTTGGAAGGCAATAAGGAGGGCATAAAATCCATTCTTTCCTGAACAGGTCCCATTCCTAGGACTGCTTTTAAACTAACTAGTTTACAGCAAAGAAACAGACAGCTGGGTCTCCTGCAACGGCTCTCAGGAAAAGCAGGGACCAGAGCCCTGCTAAGTACCTGAGGGCAGTACATGGTCCATAGGTAAGTTATCAAATGGATCTACAACCCTTTTCTTACACAACTAAAATTCCTTGGATCTGAAATATAATTAAGTTGACAGAAATGATGCCAGTTGTGGATAGAGGAAATGACTTTTAAGCTCCCATTTTCTGCAGAATAACTCTTTCTTGGTTTAGGCTCACTGAATGTCTTTTGAGAAAATCCCCTCTCAAGTTGGGGTAGGGATGTGTAGGAATGTAGAGTTGGGATAGATATCTATTGCCTTACCAGGACAATTAATTCACCGCTGTTCCTGAAAAATGAGAGTCTACACTGCACCCTTGTAGTGTAAAAATCAAACCAAAGTATACCTCATTGTATGTCTGAATGTCTAAGTGAGGCACCAGCGCCTGCCCCGCCAGAAGCCAGTTTTCTCCCTTCTTCCTGAGGGGGAATGGTCATCCTTCTCTAAGGGAGGCTGGACTAGTCAAGATGACCTCACTGATTTGAAATGAAATGAAATTCTAGGCCCAGGAGATATGTGTGGGCATCAGTTGCTGGGATTCTGCAGAGGATTTTATGAATGTTAATAACAAACCCCTGATAGATCTAGTCTTGTGTTAGCAAGACCGATTTCCAGAACCACAGTGAAAAATAAGAATAAAGGCAGCTCCTAGGTCAGAAATAACTTGGAAACAGGGCCCGAATTTCGACCAATTGCCTTAAGTGGTAATTTAAATTGGGTCCTGTTCATGCCTTCCAATGATAACACTGCAAAACCACCTAGTGAGCAGAGTGGCAGAATTATAAGCACCTGACGAGTAAAAGGTATAAAGCTTCTCAATTAGTAAATACTTTAATAGAAAAAAATTATGAAAATTTGTGAAGTGAGTTGCTCCACGAGGAGGATTTTAACCCTCGCTTTTGTGCGACAGTAATAACACGCACCTGTCATTACTTGGTGTGCATGTATGATTGGGAAGCACCCAAATCCATTTTTCTGGGCAAAGGAACAGAGAAACATGTGCCAAAGAGCTCACGGGGAACCTGTTAGAGAAGCTCAAGAGAGGGGATCAAATGCAAGGAGTATTTGTATTTTCAAAAGGGTTTTACTTCGCCTTTCAAAAGGGCGTTAATAAAGGAATTGTCAGGAGATAAAATTGATAGAGCCACTTGGGGAACAGGACATGTGGGCAAAGACATGGCTGAAGAATCATGGACCGAGGGAGAGAAAGGCTCTCTCACCGGGAGTTGATGACGGGCCTAAGACTGTGGTTTCCTGATGCTTTCTGCTGCCATCTGTAATCTGAAAATGTAATGTGGGTTGATTTTCTTTCTGTTAAGTTAAATTGCTTCCTGTGATGTTGCTTTGGATAATTGCAAGTATGGCTATGCTATAGATAATTTCTGCATAAATGAAATGGCAGTTTACTAGCTTTAAAATATATATCCAAATCCCTCACAAGCTTTTTTCAAACGCACAAAACAAATGGGGTCTTTGGGGGCAAAGGCATAGAGAGACAGGCACTTCCATTACGAGCATTGTCTATCGCTGTGTGGTCCACAGCTGACATTGTTCAACTCGAGAAACTTTAATTTGGGGCTGTACCTCAAGCTAATGAATTATCTAGGAAGATTTGCATTTAACCCTCTGATGTTGTTAATTGGAAATAGATACGGGCTGGGTCCCCTACTATTGATGGAATAGAATCCTGGAAATTCTCCAAGTCCTACATTTTGGGCTTCCACTTTCCCCCCTTCACTAGATTTCTAGAAATGGAATTGTCCATTGGTGAAAGTAAAAGTGTAGTTTGTTTGAAAGTCCTTGGGTGCGTGGTTGGGTTTGAGGGGAGGGAGGACGTGGTTTGGGAAATAGCTCTTGCCTCCCACAGTCACAGCTACACTAATGTCTTTTGGCCAGACAAGAATAAACCAAGGAATGTTTGCTACCGGTGAGGACACATGTAAAGCAAAATGGCGGTTTATCCAATTTATTTTGCTTGGCAATTTCGCAGATTTTGAAGGAGGGTTTGTATGGATTTTAGACGAAACCTCTGGTCAAGGGCATTATCCATTTACTAGTTTATTAACACATCAAAATCCTGAAGCTGGCAAATCTGTCTTTCCAGTCCACTGGTCAAGGGGTGTCCTTTTTAATTTTTTTAGCTCTCATCTTTCCCCTCCCTATTTCAGGAATTTGTGTGACATTTTACTCTCTCTCCAGCCATCTCCCTCCCTTTGCCATAATTTCTCTAATTCTTTATCAGTTTTCTGAAGCTGATAAAAGACCAAGCTGCACGTTTGTCCTGGAGACTTCATGTGGTAAGGAGGGGGTGTTTAGGGTTAGGAATCAGGAGAGTAACTTAGGAGAGATATTCTCAATGTTCCAGAAATCACGTTCAAGAGTAGTTAATACACTCTGCATAAAATGTACTTTTTTAGTTCAAGGCGTGTTTATCTGCTTTGGGTTCATAGCTTGTATGTCCTGTCTCATTATCAATGCATTCTGACAATGCTCAGCCAAGAAAGTAAATTTGCCTCAGTGTGACAATGGGGAAATATGAGCCCTCAAGATGATTGTTTCAAGAATTAGCAACCTCCTGCCAAACTCCTCAAGACTTCCATCAAATGTTTTAGCTTGAAATTTTATGATGATCTGCATATTTTTGGGTCCAAACTGTAGACAGAAGCTGGAGACTCTGTGTGGCTACAGTCCGTACTCACAGGGAGGGCATCTTCTCGTCTCCTTTTAGACATGCAGGGCTAACTCAACCATCAGCTTTCGTTTTCTCCAACTACAATAACTACCAGCTCAACGAATCCTCTGCTTCTTCCCAAATTTCAGATTCTTATTATAAGCCTACATGGTCTCATAGCAAAATCTGTGCTTCAAACATTATAATTATCCAAGGTTTTAGTTAATATCTTTATAATAGTTAAATAAACAAATAAACGTTTGCATAACTACAATGGACATTGCAAAACTAATTTGTCATTGTAAATTTTGCAGTCTGCAATATAATATAGGTTATTTCATATTTGGAAACCAGATTTTCCTTATTTCGGAATCAATCTCTCTCTCATTTATAAGAGTAATATACAAAATTTAACTAAATTTAAAAAATTACCATGAACCTACTCTTATTTTTTATTTTCTGGAAATGGCTTTTCATTAAAACTTGGCTTTAAGTAGGCGTAATAAACTTAAATGAAGAAGCCTTCTGACAAGACCAGTCAAATGAAGTCAATTAAATTTTAACTTCTATAACAGACCTCAACTTTTGAGCTTGGAATTTCTTGATGTGAAGCCAAGTTTCATTCTGGTTTTAACACTGGTCTCCTTATCACTATTTTAATAAAGATATTTTTTACAAATCTTAAAACAGGCCATCAGCCAGAATGATATCCCTCGTTATCAGCAATCGCTATGTATTTTAGGTTGAGATATACGACTCCTGCGTGTGTGTGAACAGGTGTACCTTTCATCTTCCTATTCCTATTTTGTTTAGGATCTTATGGGAACTGGAAATAATGGTTATATTCCTTACAATATTTATAATAATTGTCATCTCTCTAGAACTAATCATCTTCAAAACAGTCGATAATGAATATGCCCCTATTGCACTGTGGAGGAATATAAGGCGCACTGAAGTGTCTACTTTATAGTTATTTAAACCTGGATACAGGACAGGTTATTTACTCAAGATCCCTCTGCAAAATGTTAGGGACTTCACACACTATCAGATGCAGAAGAGGCCGGGGTAAACGGGGTCGTGGAGCGTGGTCCATCACGCCAGTGTAGTATTTTGTATTTATCTCCAATATATTAGGGATATATTCACTAAGTAGAAATCCCGAGCCAGAAGCTGGGGAAACAAAAAATACATATATTATTCCTCAATAAAGATTGTTGATACTGGCGTATAAAAATAAACAAGAACAACCAAATGAACAGATACAGAGGAATGTGATCAAAACTTGCAGCGGCTGCTCCCTGAAAAGTCAAAGAATGCTTCATTAAGAATGTGATTCTTGTGTTTAGTGCTCTCCCAGGACACCGGGCTGATAATTGAGGAGTAAGGGAAAGTGAATCTGGGCAGAGCATAGAGCATGCCTGGCGGCACGGAGGAACAAAGGGAAAAGGAATCCATAGGACTGTGGAAGCGTAGAGCAGCTAGAGATGAGATCTGAAAATAGGCAGAGAACAAGTCACTGGGGAACCTGGCTGACCATGCTAAGTATTGTAAGGTTTATTTTAATGGAACAGGGATAACTTGACCAATTGCAAGGAAAGGATCTCGTGGGGTGGTATTGGGAAACGATAGGCCGGATGCAAGAGATGGTATGGTCCTGTGTTAGAAGAGTTCCTGGGGGTGGACAGGAGGAGGTGGTTTTGACATGATTAACAGGGACTTAAAGATGGATAGGAGAATTTAGGTGACATAATTTAATGTCCAAACCAAGACACTTTTGATAATGCATGGAAAGTGTACCCCCAATAATTATGCCAGTATGATAGTCAGCAACCAGGACTGTCCTGGGCCACCAGGGACATCAGCTCACCCTGAGGATAGGGTCACACCTGTACGTCCTTGCTGGCGGCAGACCCTAGACACTAGAAGAAATCACCCTTGGCAGCACTGTTCAGGAAAACAAGAAATACAACAACTCAGGACACTAATACTCACAGGGACTTTTGCATTTTAAAAAACTATTTGAAGAACTGTAATGCTTTAACTCTAAGTAATCACTTTCTAATGTTTGCCTGGGCTCCCACCCAGATTCATTAAATTAGAACTCTTAGGGGTAGAGCCTGCGCATTAATATTTTTAAAAATATCCACAGATATTTCTGCTGTAGAACCAATGTCAGAAACCACTGAATTAGAGTACAACCTTCTTGAGAGAATTGTTCATGGCCTAAATTTCTTTGTATCTGTTCAGGTTCTTAACACATCACTTTATACTTAGTTGCGCCTCCACATGTATTCAGTCATTTTTGGGTAAGCAAGGGACTCAGTCCCTTTGAAGGGATAAGTAAGGCTCATTTGTAATTGGCGTATTAATTGTGTGTATGCAAATGCACGGTGCTAGGATATTCGAAAGAAAATTATTTTAAGTGGTTAAACAGACCCTTATATAATCTTGTTTACACGATTAATTTATTTAGCAAACTCTTTTTCATAGATAGCACAAGGGCAAACTTCAGTCCCACCACCTTCTGAATTATCACAGTGCCCATATTTGTGGGGGTCCAAATTAATGAGTTTTTACAGAGCAGACTGTTGAGCTGTCAAGCCCGCGACACTGACAGTGGTAATGCAGGGCTTTTTAATCTCAGAGAATAAATGAAGTTTTCCTAGATGGTAGCTGATCTACAAGATATTTGTATTTCATACTGCTAATAAATGTTCATTAAAACATGTTTCATTATTAATTATACCGACTAGCATTCAGAGCTCCAGTAAATTGTATCCCTATTATAATAAACGTATTTAATTACAGAAGTTCAGTAGTAAAGCTTATTTTTGTAAAGCCATTTTATTAGGTGTGTCATCTGGTTTAAAAACCACAGAAGCAGACCTCACAACGCATGAAGATTGTCTAAACATGTCAGCGTGGAGATTATTATTAGGTGATAACTGATCTCGAATTTACAATTACCACTTTTCTTTTATGATATCTCACATCCATCTTGGAGCACGATGAACTGGCCCCTGGTACTGAATACATGATGGGCATCTTCCCTTTCGGCTCTCTTGTGCCAACACATCGTCTGCGGCTATCTGGGTTTCTCTTGGCCACACATTATTAAGGAGCGGTAAGTCATCCCTGCCCAGAATGGGAATTACACTGGGGTGTCTTACAAGTAAAGTGGACAAGTCCTACCTGCCTCGCTGGCCTGGTGTCAGCAAAAGTTTCACTACAAAGTCTGGCACCCAGGACACCAAACGTGTTAATTCCCTCGTGTGCCCCTAGAAACTGCGTTTTTCACCCTGTGATCCCTTCTGCTTTCCCCTGGCTCTCAGCTGCTGCTTCTCATTCTCACTGAGACTGTCTTTTAGGTTTATTATTTGTTCCTGCATGATATTCTTTTTTTAAAAATGTTTTTTAATTATATCATGTTAGTCACCATACAGTACATCCCTGGTTTCCGATGGAAAGCTCGGTGCTTCGTTAGTTGCGTATAACACCCAGTGCGCCACCTGCATGATATTTTTAAGAGCGAGTCCTGCTGACGGTGTTTGGGGATATTGAGAAGAGCCGCCTAGGGAGACAGAGAATCCCCCACCTCCAAGGAGCTTCTCAGCATGACCTGAATCCACGTCAGAGAATATTTAGAATAGAGGCTCCTATATAACAGAAAACTTTGAATTTACATGATTTCTAACTTCCCCTTCATAATTGAGATTCTATGGTAACATTTCCTTGGCATCTAGAATTAAGAGGGAATATTTGGTAGAATTTGGTCTGACCAACTAACTCACAAGGAAGGATGCCTCCTTCGCTTGATAGTTTCTGTGGTTATACTCATGTCGGATACACAGGCCCTAAAATTGAACAAAAACTCCTTATTGTAGAACTGGGGGGCCTCAGAGACCTGCAGAGGTGGAATGACTCTCCCAGGTTCCTACAAACTTACTGGCAGAACATGGAATCAGTCATTGACATGTGCTTATTTGGGGGGCAAGTATGAGGCTGGCTTATCTGTTGGTCCTAGAGGCACATGCTGAATATTAAATTGCTGTTTTTTAACTCTCCTATGTGAGGGTTCAGGAGTATGTGTGTTGACGTGGGCATCTTACAGGTCTCTTGACTTTGCTGGGAAGTGACACTTTCTTACTTTTTTTTTTTTTAAGTCAAGTTTTTTACACTTGGTTTCAGTTCGTGGAGAAATTAAAATGTGGTCTCTCTTTCTCTGAGCACGATATAAGCAAGGCAACGCAAAAACAAAGAGAGTGTCTTCTTTTAATATAACTACCTCGCCCTTGCCGGAAAGGTATCTTGAGTTTCTATACCATAAACGAAGGTATATTTTACCATAAGCTGTGAGATTCCCCCACCCCTTTTTTTTTTCTGGTTTGGCTGCAGGGAGGAAGCACTTCCATTCGTAAGCTGTGGCTGTGAGTGGCTTGCTTCAGACACAGTAGAGATAATTAGCAGGGATAAGTATCCAACAACAGGATTAGGCATTCATATGAGTAAGAATAACATCTGCAGTGACATGATAAAAATGATACAGGCCATTAAATCGCATACATCAGGGCATAAACTGATCACCAGCTGAGGTCAGAAAGAAATCTCCCCTCCTGGTATAATATTGTACAATTAAGCAAATTTGGGGGGTTTATGCTGCATTTTAGAACATCCGTTATCATCTAGCCTCAAAAACAAACTCCTGGTCCTTGATCATCTTCTTTTCAGCATTTCCAGTGACCTGAAACACTCAAGGTTTACACTGAAATCCAAGTTGTCCTTACTACTACAGACATCCCCAATACACACCCCCAAGGGCTTCATGCTTCTGTCACTCCAGTGAATAGCGGTGTGGTGCTTTCCTCTCTCTTGTGCTTGTCCTCTTTATGGTCAATAACATTCATTAAGGAGATGGATGGTCAAAATTTGATGTGTAAGCTTGTGATTAGAGTTGGTGTAAGTTTCAAAACGGAACTCAAATTTGCCTTTAATCCTTCCTTCCTTCATAAGGTCTGCAATACAATTAATAAAATATGAATGTATTAATCATTTAGTGATGGCCCACCATGTGGCACACATTGTTCTAGGTGCTAAGAATTTAGCAGTGGATAAAAACAATAAAGTGTTTGCCTTGAAGGGAAGACAGGCAATTACAGGACAAAAGAAAGACAGACACTTAGAAAGCATGAACAACACCAGAGTCAACTAGACCTAACAGATTTCCACAGAATACCTCGCCCAACAATAGCAGAATATATTCTTCTCAATGCACACATAACACATCTGCTAAGACAGGCCATATGCCAAGCCGGAAAGCAAACCTCAAGATATTTAGAAGGATAGAGCTAATACAAAATTGGTCCTCTGACCACAATGCAATAAAATTAGAAATTAATAACAGAAAGCAATTTGGGAAGCTTGCAAATATTTAGGAATTCAACAACACATTCCTAAATGACTAATAGTCAAAGGAAAAACCAAATACATTTGAAAATCTTTGTAAATGAATGAAAATGAAGACACAAGATACCAAAACTTATGGGATATAGCCAAAGCAGCTCACACAAGAAAATTTGTAGCTGTAGGTGCCTGGGTTAAAAAAAAAAAAAAAAAAAAAGGAAGACCTCAAATAAATAACTTTTCTTTCTACTTTAAGACACTGAAAAAATTAGAGCAAAATAAACTTTAAGTAAGCAAATGGAGGGAAATAGTAATAATTAGAGTGGGTATTAATGAAATAGGGAATAGAAAACAACAGAAGAAAGTCAACTAAACCAAAAGCTGGTTCTTTGAAAAGATTAACAAAACTGGCAAACCATTAACTGATTGATCAAACAAAAATGAGACTCAAGTTACTAAAATTAGAAATGAAAAGGGATACATTACTACTAGTCTTAAAAAGAAATGTAAACAGTTATATGCCAAAAAGTTAGGTAACAGCTGAAATGGACAAATTCCTGGAAAGACACAAACTACTGAAACTGACTCAAGGAGAAATAGACAATTTGGATAGACCAATATCAGGTAAAGAAATGAATTATACTATCCACAAAGGAAAGCTCAGGCCCAGGTGACTTCACAGATGAATTCTTCCTAATATTTAAGAAGAATTAATAATAATTCCTCAAAAACTTTTCCAAAATATAGGAGAAACATTTCCCAATTCCTTCTATGAAGAGAGTTTAAACCTGACACGAAGCGAGACAAAGACATTAAGAAAAAAAAAAGGGGGCGCCTGGGTGGCACAGCGGTTAAGCGTCTGCCTTCGGCTCAGGGCATGATCCCGGCGTTCTGGGATCGAGCCCCACATCAGGCTCTTCTGCTGTGAGCCTGCTTCTTCCTCTCCCACTCCCCCTGCTTGTGTTCCCTCTCTCGCTGGCTGTCTCTCTCTGTGTCAAATAAATAAATAAAATCTTTAAAAAAAAAAAAAAAATCACAGTCCAATATCTCTTAGAATGTGGACCGCAAATTTTTTTTAACAAAATACTAGCAAACTGATGCCAGTAACACATCAAAACAATTATACACCATGTCCAACTGGGATTTATCCCAGGAATGCAAGGTTGGTTTAACATCAGAACATCTGCTAATTTAATACATCATACCAATAAAAATAATTTTAAAAACCATGATTTTCTCCATAGAAGTGGAAAGTATCATTGACAAAATTCAATGACCTTTTATGGTAAAAATACGCAATGAACTAGGGAAAAAAGGGAACATCCTCAAACTGATAAAGTGATCTTAAAAAAAAAAAAATCCAGCTAACATCATACTCAATGAGAGAGAGAGAGAGATGGAGAGAGGTGGGGAGGGGCAGAGAGAGAAAATTTTAAGCAGGCTCCATGCCTGGCATGGAACCTGATATGGGGCTCAATCTGACAACCCTGAGATCATGACCTGAGCCAAAATCAAGAGTCAGATGCTTAACTGACTGAGCCACCCAGGCATCCCTGAATGCTTTCTTCTTAAGATTAGAAATGTAACAAGGATATTTGCTTTTGCCACTTCTATTCAACATCATGTTAGAAGTTCTCACTATGGCAATTGCACAAGAAATATAAGTAAAAATCATCCAAATTGTCAAGGAAAAAGTATTGAAGACCTAAATGCAAGAGCCAAATTATAAAACTCTCAGAAGATAACCTACCAAAATAGGAAATTCTACCTAGAAAAAGTAGATTAGTGGTTGCTTGGGGCTGGAGAGGGGAGAATGGGGAGTTGCGGGGGGAGATAGCTAAAGGTACAGGGTTTCTTTTGGACATGATGAAAATGTTCTAAAATTGAGGGTGGTGATGGTTGTACAAATCCGTGAATATACTAAAAACTATTGAATTGTACACTTTAAATGGATAAATTGAATGTTATATAAAATATATCTCAATGAAATTCTTCTGATTTTAAAAGCAACACATTACTAAAGAACATATCAGATGGGGTTGAGTTTTAAAAGGAGTTGGTGATGGAGATGGGCTGCCATGGTAGATATGGGGCACAGGGATGACTTGCTCTTGCCAGCTTACAATGAATGAAGCCCTATTTCTAATATATGTTGTCACTGTACTCTTATAAAAACAATATGGGAAGATCTCGTTCCTGTTGACAGATACAGTAAGTGGCTCTCTGAAGGATCCATAGAAGTGAGAGAAAAAGAGAATTAGATTCTCTTCTAATAATTAAAGACCATCTGTAATGTTCAGTATAAAAAAATAGACCTCTGATTTATATTGTCAGTTCACCTCCTCCATTTCTCTCTTGCCATCTTTCTTCTCCTTTTTCTCCTTTGCTTCTCCATTTCTCCTTCGTATACTCCTCCCTACTCTTTTTCTCTTTATCCACTTCTTTCCTATGATCTTTTATCCCTCCTCTCCTATTTCACTTTAGTGTCTTCATTTTCAGAGTCGAAAGGAAGTGAACATCAAAATAGGACATGCACCCAGTACTATAAGCCAACAGTCCCCTAATTAACTTACTTGTATGTATTTTTTTCCCAGAAAGAGTAATTTAGTGACTTAAATTATCTAGATAGGCTGCTTCCTCATTACACAAAATACATTCATAGTTATAACGCAGGATTTCCTAACTCAGCACTATTGACATTTTATGCTGGGTGATTTTGTGTTGAAAGGGTGTCCTGTGTATTCTAGGATGTTAAAGAGCATTCCTGTCTTCTAGGCACTAGACACCGGCACTTGCCAAATATCTCCAGGAGGCAAAATCACTTCTTGTTGAGAACCATCGTAAATTAGGCCTGTGAAGAAAGTTCTTTTTCTGATTGGTTCACATTCCTTCTTTGGTATGCCCTTTCTCTCTCCTAAAAGAAAAGTAGGTTTTGGAAGGGATATACTTGAAGCTGAGAGAGGACCAGGAAGGTGGTTTAGTTTTCATTTTATACTTTTTACAGAGGACAAAGCCAATGACCCACTGAGCAGGAATGGAAATTTCACTCAACATTTTAATCATATCCCATACGTGATATTTATGTCCTGTTATCTTTGGCTTCCTGCTAATTCAACAGGATGCATTTTTCCCCTTTACTTCTTAGACCTAACATACATTGTTGAAAGATCAACACATTAAGTGCTTTCCTGTTTGATTATAGAGATAGCTGACCTTCGACATTTGAAAGAATTAACACAAATCTGAAAGTCTAGCAATAAGCAAATTTGCTTGTATGTCTACTAGACCAGGAGCAGTGGCTTATCTAAAAATAAATTATGATGTAGCTCAAAGTCTCTCCAGGACTTTATTCATTGTCTAGTTATCAGCAGCGTCTGCTTTTCCAACCCCTCTATTCTAATCATCAGGGCAATAGCACTTATTGTGTACCTAGTGTGTACAAGGCACTACACTGGGCACCAAAAATTTTAATAAAAGATGGTAAAGGAGAGATTCAGAACAAGCACAAGACAGTAGGAGAATACAGAGTGCGGGCACCACGTACCCTAGTCTAAAGATTGGAAGAGACCTCAAAGATCAGCTGTCACCTGTACTCCATCATGCTCTTTTTAGATCAAATCTTTTAAACGACCCCGAGCATTGTCAACCAAGAAGAAGATGAGGCTGTAAAATAACCATTTATTTGGGGTCTTACTGATCGCAATCCAGGAGACAGAGAGTCAACTAAAATCAAAGGCATACTCCAAACTACAAGTGGAGAGTGCAGGCTTCTACGAGGTTATTTTGGTAAGTCGTTTTGGAAGAATTATGATTGGTGCTGGCCAAGTTAAACTGACTCTCTGATACGGGATTGGCTGTTCAGCTAACAGGTGTTACATTATCTCTATTTCTACCCATAGATTGTACTTCAAAGATCGTGTCAAGTCTCTAAATGTGGAGTGTTCAAATTTGAACACAAGACCGCAGTTACCACCCAACAGCAAATGACCCTGTGCTCCTTAATACTGCAAGACAACAAAAGCATCCTTGAAAAGGGTGGGGCCCACCACCGTAAAGTCAGTGTGGCAACTCAGCCACCCACCAACAGAATATTACCAGAGTTTCCAGAGAGTCAAATCACTGGTCTTTCTAGAAGCCCCAAAGGCGTTTAGCCAAATCCTCCTGGAGACGGGCTAAAGTCCCACCCTGAACATCAGCAGGCATTCGTGTAAGGACTAGCTATCCCTGAGTGCAGTCGTGCAGCTAGGCAAGCAAAATATGCCCTTTGGGGTTGGAGTAGGAAAAGATCAAATGAGTAATATTTCAAACATTTTTTCTTTTGAATTAAAATGCACGGTTTAAGCCATATTTCAATTATCAGCTTGACATTACTCTTTAAGCAAATGACTAGAGTTAACAAGAGAGCTACTACATTTTGAATACATTGATTTTCTGCTTGGTCTAAACTCTAAATAGCCGATTAGAAAGCTGTGAATCAGACAGACTCAGTGTACCTAATACATCCTGCAATATATTACAAACTGGAAACATTCGGATCTTTGAAGGTGAAATGAATTAAAAGCACATGATTGTTACAACTTCAATATATAAATAGTAACAACATACTAGCTCTTATCTGGCAATTTAAAAAATAGTCCACATTTTGTTATGCACGTCAACCTAATGCATAAAACTACTGAGCTTAAAGGTATAAAGAAACACAGGTTTATTTTTCAAAAATGACTGTGAAATGAAATGAATACTTAATTGAACAGCTTTCAGTTACGGAATATGCTGATGTTGGCCTCCATTATTTTCATAAGCAGCAGGATATTTCCGCCACTGTGTCCCTCACTTCTATATTGGCATGACACTCTGGTTGTCCACATTTAGCCTGGGCCCCCATTTTATCGATCACAGGAATATCTCATCAGCTTAAATAGTATTCTTTGAATTAAGAATTAGTTGTCTTTGCTTAGCTCTACTCCCAGCACCGACAATATGACCTTGGGAGAATGGCTTCACCTCTCAGTATCCCAAGTTTCTCTGTCTATAAAATTATATTAATGAAATGTTAGCACGTACCATGTCATTGAGAAGGGTAAAAGGTGATTATAACAGCACAAGCTTGTTGTTGCAATTATAATGTCAGGAAAAGAATCCGTGTAATGTTTCTAAGCCCTCCTTACAAACACTAAAAAGTATATTTCACTATATTTGGGGTTCTGAAATTTAAACATTATAATAGAACTGAGAAAGTGGAAGGAGACTTTATCTATTTGATGTGATTATTTAGCATATAAATTGCATTTATTGATGCAAAGCACCTCCCACTAATTTTTCCAAGCTGTTTTCCTCATACAAATCCAGGTATCAGATGGTCTTTGAGCTAAGAAAACTCAAGCAGGGACAATTTTAAGCCTAGCACGATGGGTAGCAGCATACAAACATGGAAGCAAATCTAGAAGGAATATTTGCACCTTCAGCTGCCTTGGAGGGAAAGACAATGTAAGTCTTGTGTAGCCTCTGACTTTACCCTTACCTCTACCTTTACCTTTGCCAACTTTTACCCTGCTCCTGGCAAACCTTCCACTGCCTGTCAAATTTAATAACTTTATGCCCTGTCTTATTTCCAGAAGAGCCAGGGGAGTTTTTTCTCCCATCTAATTTCCCAGGCAAGCCCAAGATCTCCTAATGTATTGTCCCCTCTCCATACTACAATACCACTCAGGGCTCCAGCTCCAGGAATCCGAAATCATGTTGAGGTTTTATTAAGAACAAAACACAACAGTGATACATGGCCCTTCTCATGGTTCATTTGCAATAGATCTATTTGAAATAGATCAACAACTTTTAAACCAGATTTCAGAATCGGGGGTGGGGGTGGGGTGGAGAAGAGTGTTGCACTGGATAATTCCCTGTCACTTAAAATCATTCTACCTAAGCAGTCATGAGTTGAGGTCAGCTACGATATTGCATCACTGGAAAAATGAGATGGAAGCTCAGCCCAGTCCACTTGGCCAGGCTCCACTTTAGGAATTAGCCATGTTTTGCTTGGTTGCGTTATATTTAAACTGCCTTTTGTTTCAAAGATAGAGAAAGTTTGGAGAAAACAGCAATGAAAGAGACCAAATGAAGGAAAATATTTTCTTTGGGGGCATCGTATAATCAGGTTTTTCAGTCTGTAAAAATCAAAGCTGAATAGACTCAAAGTCTACAAGTCTATAAAATTGAAAAGAATAGAGAGAGGATTGAGATAGACTTATTCATCAAATGCCAGAACAAAGGGCCCCCTTTGAAGCTTGAAAAAGGAGGATTTAGGATAAATGGAAAGAACTATTTTTTAACACAGTGGGGGATAAACTTACGGAACTCATTATCCCAACTACTGCTATTCATTAAAAATATAAATAGATACAGAAACAAAGATTCGTTTCTGAATAAAGATCAGTAATGGGTTACTAAGGAATGTTCAGGTTTAGTTCAATGGTTGGGAACTTTTGCATTGTTGTCATCTATACCTGGTTTTAAGTTCTAGCACAGCCCTTACTGGAGAGGTGACTTAACCTTCAAAGCCCCAGTTTGCATTGTGCCATAGAGATAATATTTGTACTTACGTTTTAGGGCTGTTGGAGTGATGAAACGAGGTGAAGCATACTAACCTCAGGGTAGCATGTGATGACGATGAAGATAGAGGAAATGGAGAAGACGAAGAAGAAGACAAAGCAGAGGAGGAAGAAGAAGAGGAGAGGGGGGAGGAAGGAGAAGGGGAGAGGGAAAAAGAGGGGAAGAAGAAGAAGAACAATGATAAAGTCTTTCCAGGTTGGTATATTGCCAATCTCAGCTAAATATCCTAGTCAGGTTTTCTGACATTTGCAGGACAGTCCCACCCAACACTGAGTTACACTGTTCAGAATGCAAAGAGGGCCCCATTTCTTAAATGAAACACAGATTTAGACCATAGATCTGCATTGAGGAGAACTATTTCAGACTTAATCCTCTTAATTATAAATTACTAAGCTCTATTGACATATACACACAAACAAATGCATACACGTATACACAGACACATGTGGACACACATACACAATTCAACTCTTTGATCCAATGAGTCTTTAATTTAGTAAGAAATTAAATATATAGTTTTCCAAGTTGATTTGACCAAAAAACTGATCGAGTAATTTTTGTTTGTAAATATAGGCTATCTTTCGATATATACTAAGCCCAGACATGTTTTCCTCTTTGAATTGTGTTTTTACCCTCCTCCTGAAAATCCAGAAAATAGTGAGTGGGTTGAAAGTAATTCCATATTGAACATTGGAAAACACATCTCTGTGCACACCCAACTTATATCTGCATCTCCATGTTCACTGTAGCATTGCTCTCAATAGCGAAGATAAAGTGACCTAAGTGTCAGTCAATAGGAGAATGAATAAAGAAAATGTGGTAAATGCAATATTATTCAGCCACGGGAAAAAGAACATCTTGCCATTTGCAACAACTTAGATGAGCATTAAGGACATTATGCTACGTGAAATAAGTCAGACAGAAAAAGACAAATACTGTATGGTATCAGTGATACATGGAATCTAAAAAAGGCTGTGCTTAGAGAAACAAAGACTAGAATGATGGTTACCAGGGGCTGGGGTGTGGGGAAAATGGAGAGATATTGGTCAAAGCGTATACACTGCTAGCTATAAGATTAATAAGTACAGCATGGTGATTACTAATAACACTGATCCGTAATTTTGAGTGTTGCTAAGAGAATAGCTCTTAAATGTTCTCACCACAAAAAAAGGCAATGCTAATTATGTGATGGGATGGAGGTGTTAGTTAAGACTACAGTGGTAATCATTCTGCAAATATATAAATGCATGAAATCAACACATTGTACCCTTTAAACCAACACAATGTTATATGTCAATTCTATCTCAGTAAAGCTAGGGAGGAAAAAGGGAATTTGAGCCAAGCACTTTCCGTCACTCCCTTCAGCCCTTCCTAAGAATGGTCTGAAATGAAGTATATACTTTCTCTGAAGGCTCCTCGCTGATCATGTTTTGCTATCCCAGACATTTTTTCTTTTTAATGTTATAAGTTCTTATTTTTTTCTCATCTACCCTACAGCTCTTCTTTTCTGAAACTATATTTCTTTTCTCTTTTGCCCACTACAAAACCAACTCTAAATTCTACCATTGTTTCCTAACATTCATTAAAAAGACTCACATGAGAAGGCCACCCATATGCATGTGTGCGTAAGTACACACACACACACACACACAAGCGCGCGCACACGCGCGCGCGCAGTCTCTGTTCTCCGGAACACACATCTTTAACTCAATGTTGTGGTGCCTTCGCGCTTCAGGCCGAGGTCCTGACACTCAGTCTGCATAGCTCTTATCTGTCCTACACAGGAGGAGGCAAAGGGGTCTGGGGGCAATGAAGAGAGAATATTTGTTGCAGCTCAAAGCAAGCCGTTTTTTTTCTTTTCTTTCTCTCTCTCTCTTTTTTTCTCCTTCCAAGATAAATAGAAGTAGAAAGGACAAGCAGTTTTGATTAGCATTTCAAATGTTGTCAATTTTTAATGAAAGCGTAACCTCAAACCATCAACTTCACACAAACTGGAGACAAGGTTGCAAACCGAATGCTAATATATTTGGCACACTTTCTCACACTTGTCCTTCCATGAACTTTTCTTGTTGCTAATTTGTTATGTCAGCCCATATTAGTAGGTTTCAAAAGTCCAAACTGGCAAGTGTGGTGACCCAAAGAGAACCAGTCTTCGGAAGATCTTTAAATCGCACAGGAGCTGGGCAGTTTATTAGCCGTGTGCCTATAGTCAGTCCTATAGACATGACGGTACTGCTTGAAGGAGTCGCCAAGTTTCAGGAGTAATCTTCAGAGTCTTTCCAAATCTGTTTCTGAATGTGACATTTTTATTCACGAAATAAATGCTTGCCAGTCAGTCAATAACATTCATTGCATACAAATGATATGTTTGTTCTGCCCTTTATTGATAAAGCCCAAAATAGCAAAAGGCATGCAGGATACAATGATTTCCCTCAAGGAACTTACATTTTTAATAGCAAAGCAAGAAAACAAATATGAAAAGGACATAAAAACACTGAGAAAAATATACAAATCAGTATGAAAAAAAAATCACAAGCACACTTCGGAGAGGAATTAATAAGGGCGCTTGTTAAGGTCCATATCTAACGGAATGCATGTTGGAATGGCTCTCTCAGAACGACCACGGGCTTCATGAACTAGTGCACACAGCCTATGCTCTCCCACCGTTCATGTACTTAGAGAAAGCCTGGTAATAAAACACATATATCAGGTTATCTCTGATAGCGGCACAAAATGGAGAGGGGGAACAATGAGCCACATTACACAAAAAAACATGAGACATTTGACCTTTGAGAGCTCTGCTTGGATCTTATTTAAAAGTCAAGAAGGCAGCAAACTAGTTCCCACTTCAGAAGGATTAAAAAAATATTTATTATTTAGGTCAGCTCAGGGTTACTGTTCCCTCTCTCCCTCTCTCTATTTTATTTTCCCTCTCTCTCTCCCTCTTTGAATTCACACTTCGTACAAACTAGAGTGCTGTCCTAGAGTCCACTTACAGCTAGCAGTATGTGAGTTTTATAAAATAGGTTTGGTTTAGTCAGAAAGGTCGTCAAACACAAGATGTTACTCATTCCAGTATTTTCCTAGGGAAGGTCACATTTCCAGGTTTTCACTGGGAATGGGGATTGAGGAATATACTTTCCGCAGGTGCAGGCAGGATACTTTCTCTTGTTGATTCTAAGCGGGCCTACAGATATTCGTTTATCTAATATAATACATGCTCATTTGCTTTGTGTTTATAGATTTTAACAGGGATATGTGGCTCTTTCTGGGCAAATCGGCACATATTCTCTCCCTTAGGTGCTATTCTTTTCAAATTCTTCCACCATCTTTTGGGGACTCTTTTATACTCTGCAGAAAGTTTTTCCATTGTTGTCACAGGAGAGTTTTCTATTAGTGACTCATGTTAAAAGGAAAACATCTTGTCAAAAATAGAACTTAATGAGCTCTGCATTTTATTATGAATTGAAATATGCAAATGAGTAGAAAGAAAATCAAAGGTGGAAGCTCTTAACATTATAATGTGCCCCTAGCACACTTTAAAAATAACAGTCTCTTAAAAGTGTACAGTCATGAAGACAATATAGATAAGCTTACAATAAAAATAGGCATATTATATTGTCATTTCCTGGCTTCCATATTTAACTTAAAAGTGTTAATGTTGTATTAAGTGTCTAGGTTGATTTAGGGAGAAAAACACACACACACACACACACACGCACACACACATCTTTATTAAAAAGAGGAATTGCACAAGAAGATTTGATGGAAGAATTAAAACTAAAGGTCATGAAATTTGATCATCTCCATATTTAAGGTTACTCTAAGTACTCTGCAAATAACAAGGTGCTTTAATGCCGTGCCTGCACTTTCGTCTCATTTAATATGAAACCCGTGAAAGATTGTTCCTGAAGTCATTATCTTCAACTGTTGAGAGCATAGATCATGACTAAGTGACTGAAGTGCCCTGGGAACTCTCAGTGGGACCCTGTTCAGGATCTGATATATGTCTCTTGGTATCCATCAAACTCAAATGATGTGCAAAAGAAAAGAAAGGCAGAACTTTAATTTTTTTAAAGTTTCTGTCTTGCTTGTGAAATGCAGGACCAAGATAAGTTGAGAAACTGATGCCCAAGAAAATTAAAATATAATTTTTAAAAGTCACAGGAGAGAATTTTTCAACATTCCCATGAGAAAACTACATCTGGCTTCTTCAAAAAGATGCACACTGCAAAATTTTGAAAGAGGAAAGGTTTTGAGAATCCTACCTTACCTGTTTCCTTCCTCTCTGCAAAAGTTGGTTATCCACTTAACACGTATGTTCTGAATACCTGACATTCACATACACGGACATAGGAGAGTCTGCCATAAAATAATTTCGACTTTAAGAAAAGAGGTAGCTGACCTGAGTGATCAGGGATGGCATCATGGATGAGGAAGCATTTCAAGGTGAAAGAATCACATCAGTAAATTCACAAAAGGGGAGATGAGGAGGCTTGGTTCTAATACGTAGAGCTTATCATCTAGGAGAAAATGGTGTGTGTCTGAAAAAAGCTGGGGCTACTTTAGCTTGATGAAGATGTAACAACACGACTCAGGGCATTGGGAAGCCCATCGAATGTTTTGAGGAAGAGAATGACACCAACCAAAATAGTTTGGAAGAACGACTGTATGGGAAGCAAAATACATGATAAACTGGAATGCAGAGAGAAAAGGAGCAGGGAAGTTCAATAAAATAATGTAACGTCCACTGTGGCAGGTTTCGGAAAGACAAAAAGGAGAGCATAAAAAACATCAAAGGAAGACTCCCGAGATAAGCGAGGGAAATTATGGGCAGAAGGGAAAGGTCTCAGTCAGTGTTATTGCAGGTTCAAATACAGGTAATCATGAGAATGATGGATACTTATTCATGTCTCTGAACAGAGGCAGGAGTCTTTGAGTTCAATTCCAGGCATTTTCAGTTTGCTTTGAACATACCATCAGAGTGGAAGAGTGCGACCGCTACTTGGAAAGTCTAGTTTGGATGTTAAATCGGAGATTTCCACTGGAGATTTAGAATACAAGTCTCTTGCATAAAGAAGGCAATGGGGTCGAGAAGATACTGTTACTGGACAGAAAGCCAGTTCTGAACTCAGGTTCAGCTGCTTGCCACTCAAAAATCCATATTCGAGAGACAGGTGAGGGTGGGAAAAGAAAGTGGCTTTATTCAGGAAGCCAGCAACCTGGGAAGATGGTGGACTAATGCTTCAAAGACCATCTTCCCTGTCCAGGTGAAGCTGGAGGGTTTGAGAGGGGAAAGAGAAGGAAAAGACGGGGCTACATGCAGGAGAAGCTGGTGCTCAGGCAGCTAGTTTTAGGTCGACAGGAACCTGACCAGACTTGCTGGCATCAGGGATCGGTGTTTTTGAATGTGGTCAGGCCTTACCTTCTGGAAAAGTTTGGTCCTTCACTCCTCAAGGCCAGTGGTCTGCAAATCTTAAGGAAAGTGGGTTAGTTCTGCTATAGACCAAGGGAGTTAGGTCAGCAAGCTTGAAGCGAGTTAACCCTTAAGATCAGTTGGAGTGCTATTACAATATTACCATGAAAGGATAAAAACAAAAGAGCTGAGAAAGCAGGGTGTGGTAGGGTGACCAGTGCGCCCAAAGTTAACCATGCCCTAGTCCTTGGGATCCATGAAGGTCACTCTCTCTGGGAAAGGGATCTGTAGATTGGATTAAATGTAGGCTCTTATGAACGGGACATTATCCTGTTGGGCTGTGAATGTAGTTACCAGTGTCCCTGTAAGAGGGAGGCAGAAGGAGATTTGCCAGTAGAAAGGAAGCTACACGACAAGGAAAGCAAAGAATGGAATGATTGCAGCCACAGAGGCCAGGGAATGCTGGCAGCCTCTAGAACATGGAAGAATCAGAGAATAGATTCGTTCCCAGAGCCCCTAGAAAGAACCAGCCCTGCCCATCCCTCAAATTTAGCCCAGTGAAAACTGATTCTGGGCTTTTGGCCTCCATGACTACAGCAGCAATAGGAAGCTAGTACACGGGGCATATATAAAACACGCCGTAGGAGGAGAAGAAAGAGTAAGAGGCGAATCCAGAGTGCTCAGTGAGTCACAGAAATTAAGGAAGGAGAGAGTTTCAAAAGAATGTCCAGTATTGAAAAGTACACAGAAATTCTGTATCTCTCAGATGGGAAGTCTGAAGAGAAAATATTTTCTATGTATCTCATCGGGCTTTAAGCTTTTTGTGTGCGTATTTGGAGGTAGCATATAATACAGCGGCGCTCTCGCTGGGAGATTTGCACAGAAGCTCCTGGAAACTGGCAAGCTAGCAGGCTGAATTACTTGGGTGAACTACTAGCTTCGGAGTCTCTTTCTTTGAAGTTCTAAGAAGTTAGAAATGCAAACATTTTCATACCTAACTGAGTAATAATTTCTTTCCAAGCCTCTATATTTCCTACAATGGCGGTTTAGATGCATTTGCGCGTGTCTGTGTGTGTCTGTGTGTCTGGTTCAGTAATGATATGACAATAGATGGATTTACACAAACTCAGGTTCATACATCTGTGTAGGAAATGGTCCTGGCTCCCTACTTGATCTGACCTTGGAACTAAAGAATGTTTACATCAGTGATGAGTCTATCAGTTCTTGATGAATCACAATGGTTGCTTATGTTTAATCATTGCTGATAGTAACAGCTGACAGCAAGACCGGAGGAGAGAAAGGGGAAAAACCTAAAGCAACTGAATTCTATTTAACAGAGGAGAAAAGATTTTTTTTTTTTTACAAATGACTGTTTTTGCAT
The DNA here is from genome assembly GCF_024610735.1 of Ursus americanus. Lineage (NCBI taxonomy): Eukaryota > Metazoa > Chordata > Mammalia > Carnivora > Ursidae > Ursus > Ursus americanus. The sequence goes on from NC_142145.1 coordinate 32,211,551, forward strand.
ATGGATGGAGTGAACTGAAGGTTATTCTGTATATTTATATAAAGTATATGAAATTACAGAGGATGCATTTATTTCCTTTTGAAAATAAACCCTGAAAATGTTTCCTGATAAGCCCTTTAATTTAAGATACCAGAATGGATTATCCTTTGACTTTTTAGCATGAGAATTGCTTGTCCTAGCATTCGCAGGGAGTGAGAGATTTTCATAGGTCAAAAAATGATTTTGATCGTGTAGAAGATAGAGGAAAGAGGGCAATGACGTCATTAATGGTCTTAGCCATCGAGGGTGGGCAGGAACAAGCAGATTTGGGCTAAGCAGCACGCACTTCCCTCAACATACCAGCCACTGGCCAAAGGGGCATGTGCTGAACTCTGCCAGACCAACACTTGGATTCCATGACAAGAGAAACCTTCCATTTCTGTCTATACAACCAGGAAATGGTTTTCTTTGCCAACACAAAGCAGAGCAAAGGAACACTTCATCGCCAGCCTCAACACACAAACATTTTCTTTTCCATGAATGTCTTTAAGGTGCTATAGATTTGTCTGCAAACCAGTCCGAAGGGTCACAGTTGAGGATGTTTTCAAAGGAACGCAACTGTGTTGATGCACTAGCTTTTGTGTAACCATGGCAACAACAGGCTTCTTCTCTAGTGTCTTAATCTGGGAAAGAGCAGGAAATCTAGCATGGGACCTGATGGGGACTCTTGTTTCAAGCTGGGAAGGGAAGAGGAAGCTATGGGTGTGGTATGGAATTTGTCCTCTTCATACCACACATTACAAGGGTGGACCCTGGGCAGCTTCCGCATTTCTCTCCAGTCTTTGTCATCCACTGGCATTCAGAACCACAGATTCAGTTCTATGTAATGCTTGAAAAGAATTCTAAGTCATGTTTCAATGGCCTCCTGTGCTTCTACGCTGGATGAAATCCGTTGGAACTTGGAACTACGAGTCCAGGCCCAGGTACAAAAGCCAAGGTCCCAGATGAAGCTGTTAGGCCATATCTCACTCCTTTACATTTCCCATCTCTGCAATGCCCCTCTCCCCCAGGTAAACATGTCCCAGTTCTCCTTTGTGACAGGCAGACTTAGGTTCTGATTCCCTGGAAGCACTGAGCACTTGTAAATCCCATATCATTAACAGCTCACTCTATTTTGTCCTCAGCTATGGGACTGGTTTTAGTTCTATTCCACACCCGCTTAGCCCTACCCGCTTCTTAAACTATCCCTCCCAACTAGGAACTGAGCATATCCCTCTCCGGCACCCACAGAGAAATACCTGGCAAGGCATGAGTGTAGCTAGATGGTGACTCTCTTCCTATCTCCCGAATATTGGCTGTTGCATGGTTTTGCTGTGCTGAGTGTGTGTTCTGGAAACAAGGTCTGCCACGGGTACAGTTGGGAATAAAGCTGTTCTTGCCTGGAAGCTAGGTCAGGCCGGTGGCCTGGTTAATGGGCTTTCTGAGGATCTCGGTTTCCTCCTGTCTCCTTAGACCATCGGGGCTGAGGTGCCATAATACCTTTTCCCTCAGAAAACGCAGAAAGTAAATCAAAGCTCAAAATTGCTTTTGTTTAGTTTTGTGCCTAAACTACGAACCACCCACTATTTGCACTGAAGTGGGAGGCTATAGTCTATGGTCTGTCTACACTGCACCTCCTTAGGCTCCACAGTAGGTCTCTTCGGAGACAGGTGCTACCGGGAAGCAAAGAAAAATGGTGGCTGTTTAGGCCAGGGATAGCCTAGGAAGTAGGAAGAGGCCGCTCATTTTTTTCCTTTCATTTGTATCACAATAACTTTGTTCAAGGAATGCTCACTTGGAAGGGAGGAACGAGGTGGCTAAAGACACCGGGAGCCTTGGGAAGCAGGGCTGGAGCTGCTGCCGGACTTGGCCGTGGGTGAAGAGGACAAAGGCACCACCGGACTAGATGCCCACCACTCCAGCTGAGCAGCTGCCCCTTTAGGGGCTGGGATAAGTGGCTTCTGGGGGAGTTCAGTGCTAAATGCACTTAATCCATAGGTACTCATCTGAAATATTTCTGCATCATACCAACGTTCTCTTGGTAACCATTTTATCTGAAGTGGAATATTTCCAAGAGCTGATTATAAGCATGTGAAAGAAGTCTTAGTTGCTATTTTTTCAAACTTCAATCAGTTCACAGGGATGATTATATTCAACTATTGAGGGAAGGTTGACGTAATCTACCCAAACGTGCTCCTGAGTCATAGCTGAAAATGTTTGTATCCACGGTCTGCTGTATCTCGCCTTGCTGCTTCTTTCCCTTTTAATTAGCAATCTTCCCCTCTTGTGTGTGTGTGTGGTTTTTTTTCTTTCCTATCCATTTAAGGTTTCTAGCCTAGAAAAGATTCCTACGAACAGTAACCACTATTTGAATGGTGAAATCAACAGCACAGCAAACGTGGTCCTTAATGAGGTGAGACCTGTTGCCTCAGTCTCATGAAAAATATTCGCTCACATACATATTTTTAAATGTGAAGAAAGATGGTGTGAAAAAAGCATATTGACTCCACCTTTTACAGATTGGAAAGATTCTTGCAATTCTGAGCCAAGAGATTTTTTTTTGCAAGAATTACTTTTATAGCTATTATCTCTTTCTACTACTTAGTTGTTCTTGCTCTTTTATTTAGACTCTTTGCCATGCAAATATTATTTAAGCCTTACTCAGCTTATGTGGTGATTTTAAAACATTTTAATGTTCTATTTGACATTCCCGCTGGTCCCATTTCTTGTGCTGAAAATGTATTAATTCCCATATCAATATATATGTATATACAGTCTTGCCAGTCAAGGGTATAAAAAGATATTTTCCGTGCATAATTAGAGAAGTTATTATAAGTAGAAGATAGAAGGAGAGAAAGAAAGGAGGGAGACAAAGAGAGCAAAGGAGAAAAAGAGAAGAATATAAAGCAAAAGAAAACAGAAGTAAGAGAGAATTTCAAAATATGGAAAGAACAAGACAGACTTAAGAAGTCCTAAGTTAAAGATGGGAAAGGAATGAAGTAAAGTCAGTGACATGGAAAAATAAACAGCAAAATCGAATAATAATCAAATAAATTATTAGAGAGAAGAGGGAAAGAATCAGATTAGGGACTGATGGCAAATCACAAATGAAAATAGAAAAGAAAGTACGCTGTTGGTAATGGGTCATTTCAATTTAACGGAAATGCTCTGATTTCGCATACTATTGGACACATTTTTTTCCCTGGTTTTACCAAAAATGTTGTTCCCCAAGTATTATTCTTATTAATGTTCTCTTCATTTCTGCAGGAGCATAAAAATAACTGATGAGTGTGGGAACATAAGCCGTGTGGTTAGTGAGGCAGGGGTGATAATTCGAACATGCTGCACTATGCAGTAAACAGAGCTATTATGAACGAGAGAGTTCTTTATAGAGTGCTTAAAAAGAGGATGGAAATAATATACTTTCCCTTGACTGGCTTAAAAGCTCGGCTTGGTTTTACCCTGAGAAATAAAAAAAAAATTAAAAAAATAAACCCCAAGAAACGGTTGGCGTTAATCGGCCAGTAGATTTAGAATCTCGTTAAATGCAACTACAAATATTACGGATAGATGTTTTGTTTCATATTACTTTTTTCTTAGACAATACCTTTCCTGTCCAAAACTTCTAGTTTTTGAACAATCTCCAAAATTTCATTAAGCTAAGTTACTGAATGAAAATCCTTCATGACGTTTGAACCCATGTTTTAAGAGGTTTTTTCTTTTTCTTTCTTTCTCTCTCTCTCTCTTTCTTTCTTTCTTTCTTTCTTTCTTTCTTTCTTTCTTTCTAATTTTTAGTAATTATGATTTAGTGTTCTCAAAATGTGCAACACTACTTGTAACCTTTGATCTTACTTTGGACCTCACTTGTCACACTTCCACTTATCTGAATGAAATAATTCTGATTCTGTAACTAAAACTATCTATTCTCCAGTAAGTATAATATTTCTCCTTCATCCATGAGGGATATGTTCCAAGATCCCCAGTAGATGCCTGAAACCAAGGATAGTCCTGAGCCCTATACATACCATGTTTTCTTCCTATATAAACGTACTTATGATAAAGTTTAACTTATAAATGATTCACAGTAAGAGATTAACAACACTTATAAAATAAAACAGTGACAACAATATACTATAATAAAAATTATGTGAATGTGGTCCTCTCAAAATATCTTATTGTACTGTACTCACCCTTCTTGTGATGATGTGTGATGATAAAATGCCCTGTGATGGGATGAAATGAGGTGAATGACGTAGGCATTGTGACCTAAGCTTAGACTGCTATTGACTTTCTGATGATATGTCCGAAGGAGGATCATCTGCTTCCAGACTGCAGTTGACGCGGATCACTAAAAACGTGGAAAGTGAAACCGTGAATAAGGGGGACTGTGTTAACTCCAATATGTCTATATTTGGAAGGACATTTTCCCCAAGCTATATCAAATTTATGGAATACCACACAGTGTGTTTCCTTTCTTCAGACCCCCCAAAACCTTAGTTATACTAAAAAGTCCTTGTTATACTTCTGCCTCCTCACCTAGGTAGATTGACCATGTGCTCCCATTTTTTTTCAGCTATTGTGAAATACTGCAGTATTATTCTACCTTCGAAAGTTAGAAGAGAATTATTAAAGAACCCTAATCTGAAATTGTGCATGCTCAAATTCCTCAAATTCCTTTTCTTGTAAACCTTGCTTAATTACTTATTTGGGTTAGTCATCATGGTCTGAGGAAGAGGGATGCACGTATGTCTCTTCTATGACCACAGACTCTGGAGAAGAACAGTTAAAACTGTAATTACTGGTAAGACAAACTATAAGCAAAGTAGGAAAATGCACTGGTAACACAGGTAACAGGCAAAGTTAGGAATGGCCTCGTAAGAGAAGGTACACTTCACCTGGTACGTGAAAATGGGGAGACAGATGTGAAAAGGGGAGACAAACCTGAAGTGACTTTTAGATAAAGAAATTTACATAACTGCCTTCAAATGCAGACCTTTAATTAAGGATGGTGCTAGCAAGAAAGAGTAGAGAAATTCTGCCTGGCTTTATGTAAGTATGCATGTGCCCAACACTGCCATTGGTTCTGGGGATGGGAAGAAAAGTCAATCATGGTCTTTGCCTCTACAGAGCTGATGGTCTATCAGAAGTGGCGGAGATGGGTCTATAAGCAACTGAGTTCACTGGAAATTACTGGGGCTATAGTAGGAGGAGGTACAGAGGAACATGGGCCCAGAGGATGGACAACAGATCCCTAAGGATGTGGAGTCTGGGGCATATTCACCCAGCTCAATGGTCTCTTGTCTCCCTACTTCCGCTCTTGCCCTCGCGGTCTATTCTCCACCTGGCAGCCAAAGTGATCCCTTTGAAAATGTAATCCTTATAATACCATCCATCTGCTCTGGGTCTCACAGTGGCTTCCCTCCCACTTTGAACACAACCTCCAGGCTTTACCCTGGTATCCACACCCAGCCATCTGGTCTCTGACAACTGTCCAACCTGATTTCCCTCTTGTCCCTTTTTCATTAAGGGCCTTCTTGCTATTCCTCTAACTCACCCAGCTTATCCATGCCCTTGGGACCTCGCTCCCCATTCCTACTGCAACATTCACTCTCCTCTTCCTTTCTGTAGGTGTCTGTTCAAATACCTCCTGCTCAGTGAGGACTTTCTTGACCATACTCCCTCAACCTCCCCTTTTCTATCTATAAAATTGCTTTTTTCCATATCGTGTATCACCTCGTGATGTTATATTATGTATTAATGTCTTTGCTTTGCTTTCACACAAAGAATGTAAGCTCAGTGAGGGCAGAGTCTTTGTCAGTCTTACTCAATGAAATATCCCCAGTATCTAGAAGAGTGTCAAAAAAAAAAAAAAAGACTTTCAATAATTTTTTAAAAATAAATAAGTAAAAGAACGGAAAGGAGAGTCCTAAGAGAAATTTTAGTCATTGATTTAAAATAATCAGAAACCAAAATTTTCACTCGATCTGAATCACTTTCCAAAAATTAAAGCTTTTCTCCATTAGTCTTTCTGGCCTCATGAGGTAGGATTTTTGAAGATATTTAAGCAAAGTCTGAGTGCTCATGTGTTAAGAGGAATTCCTCCTACAGAAAAAAATCCATGCAATTAGAGGCAGGGTTGGATTAAATGAGCTCAAAGTCCTTCCAACACTAATGGTTCATGATTCTGTAGACAAAAGTATCAAATCACAGGAGACCTCCGTCTAATGCAGGGTTTTTAAAACTGTTTCAGAAAGTAATAGTTTCTTGGGATCTGAATCTTTGTGATAAATAAAAAGTTGTGATTCAAATACATTTGAGAAATTTGAATTAAATAAATCGAAATAAGCTTCGTGATGAAATGAACTTAACTATGACAATGGGTATTGTTAATCTTCAAAGCAGGAATATCGTTTGCAACGCTAACCAGATTTATTTGAATGTGAATATATTTGGTTGTAGAGTAACTTCCATACTTCTGGAAACATTTTTTTCTGACAAAATGAATAAGTTGATAGGATTTAGCAAACGAGCAAAGAACTTGAAAGTTTTGCACACCTCTTTCTTCTGTCCCTTTCCACCCTGCAGGGCCCTCCCATCTAAAGTTAACTCAGAATTTCAAACTTCTCTGAACTTCACCTGTCACAGAAAACAATCAAACATTTTTCAATGTTTTAATTTTTAAAAATAATCTGAAACACATTTTGGAGATTATTCTATATAAAGGGTTTAAATGGTAACAAAACAACTCAATTTCCTGTAATTTTTAAAAAATAAAGTTCTGAGTGATTTAATCTTTAACGTAGAAATAAACAGCACACATGGTAATCTTTACTTTGCCAAGGAGAAAATTAAGACTCAGAGAGGTAAAATGGGTGATCTTGTCCCAGAACTATGAAAGATGGAACCAGGACCTAGACATAAAAATCTTCAGCATTCTGTGCAACACCATGACCTCCTAATGCCACCCCATCAAACATTGTGGTATCAGGGTAGGGGGTGGCATCTACGGATGGAGGATGCTCACACTGTCTCAGGTGCTTTAAAAAAGAGTGCATCACAATGCATCTTTTAACAGTACGTACAACTAAACTTGTCCCCCCACCTCCACCCCAGAAGATTACCAGTATAAGACAGTGAGAAGGTGGGCTTGGCTCAGGGACAGAGACAGGCAGTTCCGAGCGATGGGAGAGCTCACCATTCATGAAGCTTCCTCTTGCTTCATTACCTTGCCCTGAGTCTGACTGCTATGCTTTTCCTCCATTACTGTCAACAATGTCTGAGCTAGAAGAATTGTTCTCAGTAGTGAAGACGCAATGAAACTTGAATTCGGGAGGCTTGCCAAACATCTCCTCTTTCTGAGCCTCCACTGAGGGTTTTTGTTTTGTTTTGTTTTGTTTTGTTTGGGGGGGGGTTGTTTTTTGTGTGTGTGTGTTTTTTTTTTTTGTTGTTTTTTTTTTTTGCTACCAGCCATAGAGAAGGTCAGGAGAGAAAGGCATGATGATAAACTCACTTGTAAAATTGTTCTAACAAAGCATCTGTGAGCTACTGCTTGATCAAAATGACAGACATCAATCAGAATAATAACTTCAAATATGAGATTTTCAATTAGTGAGTGAACATAAATAAACGTGTCTGGAAAATCAGCATAAGGGATTTTAGACAGAGACAGCCCATACATAACAAGAGAGAGGCGGGCATCAGGGGAAAGGTGTACCGTTCAGTAGATGCAAAACAGGCCCCCGGAACCCAGGGTCAAAGAGGACCCAGAGGAATTGGCTTGCACGTACACAAAGATCTATGCACGATTATGCTTGCGGGATGCTTCTGAGCTCATGTACCTGTTGTTACAGTCTGTAAGGAAGACCAGCTTCCATTTTGAAAGGGGGCAGAACGTACCTTCCTCTGCTGCTTACCAGGGCTTTCCAGATCTCCCCAACCAAATGTAGCACATTAGACAAACTCTCCAAACAGAAAGGGTAGACACTTGAGGGGGCACTCTTTAGGGATGGGAAAGGGGAAAGAGGAATGTTACAAAGGTCAGAGGATTTTCCAAAATGCTGCACTTGGCCTTTCAGCAAGCTAAATAATCCAAAGTTTGGTCCATAGTGTCTGTCAGCAGAGTAAAAAGTGATTAACACAACCAAGACCTATTGAGCGCGACAGGCTTACTTTTCAAGCATAAACAAGGAAGGAGCAGGAAGGAGATGCTTGGTTGGCGGTATGCCTCACAGACTATACAACTATTGTAATTATAATGCCAACAATGACTACAAAATATAACATTCAAAACTGAATGTATATTCCACCTTTCATCGGAGAGCCACAAAGGTCTTTTCAAACAATAACTCATTAGTCTTTACAATACCCCTGTGAAAGAGTTGAGGATGTTTATGTTATTAGCACTTTGCACTTCCATTGTACTGTCCCTCTAAGGAGATAGAAGTGGGGTGGATTGAGATTTTAAAGTAGAAACCACTTCAAACTGATGGATGGATTTAGAGGAGGGCTTTGTCATGGCTGTGAATGTGCTCTTCCAGCAGGAAAAAATTACATAGTACTATGGAAAGGAAAGAAGGGGAAAGGAAATGACTAGGCATCTGCCTTAATGATCCTTTAAAGGCTCTTTTTTCTCATATCTTTGTACCCAGTTGCTCTGAGTTTAGCCACGGAACACTCAGCCCCACTGAGGGGTGTTTCAGTCGTGTTCCCTCTCAAAGAAATAGAAATCTGACTTTTAGGCACTCTTGTCCCATAACAAATCCAGTGCCCTGTTGTATTTCTCTAGTTTCTGTTCACAAGAGCCCTATCAGAGTTCCAGAATCTTCAGCATTGCTCCAGTTACTCTGGACGCCCATGTCCCAGGGTTGACTTTCTTAGCTGGTAAAGTCAAATATGGACCTGGAAGAATTCAAACTGTAACCATTGTAGACCTTCCGCTTTCAGTCTAATAAAGATGCTCTTGTCTTAAACAATTGTGCATTGCTAGATGCTGAATTAAAGAGTCCTTTTGCACGTGCAACTTCCCCAGGGAGTTTCTTAGTTCTTGTGATCTCGGCTCCTTATTAAAGGAAACGAGAACTGTTCAGAATGATGCAGGTAAACCTTCAGTGTGGTTAGATGGCTGTATCTAATGATTAGTAACAACTCTTTACATTTTATGATTTGGGGATGCAATGAAAGACATATAAAATAATGGTCACAAAGCAGATGTATAATATATGTACAATAACCAATGAATATAATAAAAAATCATTAATAAACAATGATCAAAGCTAATAACCTAGACAAATCAGAAAAAAAATTCTTGAAATGTGCTAGCAAATTCCCATGCATCATGGGAGAGTCTTTTGTGCTGCTGTTTCTGACTTAAGAAGTAGGGTTATTCTTTTATACTCTACAGATTTATGATTCTTTTTTTATAATGTATCATGAAAATTTTAAAACATGGAAAACTGTGTTCTATTACCCAGATCTGTCAGAAGTGAAATTGTTTTGAGGACTATAATGCTGCAAATTCAATTGAGAAGATCTTTACCACTCCTTAACCCATTTTGCTCTTTCCTTTCCTGGGGTAACCAATATTTTTTAATCTGAGGAGCATCTTCATATTTGTATCATTATACTTTATTACATATGCCTACATCCACATGCAAAACATAGGATTGTGTTTTATTTAAAAACTTATGCAACAGGCATTACACCATAGAAATGATATTTTTAGCTGGCATTTTAGACACTATAATACTTTTTTTTTTTTTTTGCCTCAGAAAGGCCTGCTAGTTTTATTTTTTTATTTTTATTTTTTTTATAATGATTTTTTTATTATATTATGTTAGTCACCATACAGTACATCCCCAGTTTCCGATGTAAGGCTCGATGATTCATTAGTTGTGTATAACACCCAGTGCACCATGCAATATGTGCCCTCCTTACTACCCATCACCAGCCTATCCCATTCCTCCACCCCCCTCCCCTCTGAGGCCCTCAGTTTGTTTCTCATAGTCCATAGTCTCTCATGTTTCATTCCCCCTTCTGATTACCCCCCTTTCTTTATCCCTTTCTTCCCCTACCGATCATCTTAGTTCTTATGTTCCATAGATGAGAGAAATCATATGATAGTTGTCTTTCTCTGCTTGACTTATTTCACTTAGCATTAACTCCTCCAGTGCCGTCCATGTTGTAGCAAGTGTTGAGAACTCGTTCTTTCTGATAGCTGAGTAATATTCCATTGTATATATGGACCACAACTTCTTAATCCAGTCATCTGTTGAAGGGCATCTCGGCTCCTTCCACGATTTGGCTATTGTGGACATTGCTGCTATGAACATTGGGGTGCATATGGCTCTTCTCTTTACTACGTCTGTATCTTTGGGGTAAACACCCAGTAGTCACCTTAATACTGTTAAGATAATTCTGATGGTGCGGATATTTTGCTGTATTTGTTTCAGATTTCTCTCTCTTTCTTTAATGCAAGGATTCACGACCTTCTAGTCCTTTCCCTTCCTCCCTCCCTCAATATAATGATTATCCTGAGGTTGGTAGGTGTCATTTCCATGGATGTTTTTATAATTTGTTATTTATGTGTTTCTCCACAGACAATAATATGATTTTTGCACATTTACAAAATGTTGTCACATTGAACATGTTCTTTTTTCAACAATTTATTATGAAAAATTTCAGACATACAGCAGAGTGAAAGAATTTTTCAGTCAAATACCAACGCAACTATCACCTAGATTTCATCATTAACATTTTACTGCACTTGCTTTATCTTACGTCTCTCTGTGTATTCATCTCTCTATCCACCCATTAATCCACATTAATTTTTAAATTCATTTCCAAGTAAATCACAGAAATCCTTTACATGTTCTTTGCAATTGCATATTCACTCAAGATTGTATTTAGCTGATTCTTTTTAACTGTTGGAAAGTACTATTGTAAGATTAACAATAGTTTGTCCACATTATTTTAATGGATATTTTCCTGATAAGTAGTGAGGTTCAGCAGGTTTCCATGTTAGGCATTTGTTTTCGCTCTTTGCGGAACTGTTTAGATCCTTTCCCATTTTTTTATTGCGCGATTTTTTTTCTTTTTTTTCTGATTGACTTGCAAGTATAAATTATACATTGTGCATAGTAATCTATTGACGTGTATATATTCACTGTCAATATTTTTCCTAATAATGCAGCTTTTCTTTTTATTTCTTTGAAATATCTTTTACTGTATGAACATTTAATTTTATACATTTACAGTTGTATTGTGTATCTTGTTTAAGAAGTTCTTGACATTTTTAGTATAATAAAAATATATTCCTATATTTTCTAAAAGTTCCCAAGTTCAGCTTTTTGCATCTAAGCTCTTTTTCATCTTAAACTAATCTCTGTCTTCTTACAACTTGGGTATCTATATTATCTATCTTATTTTCCCTGTGAACAGCTATTTTTCAAGCAATGTTTGTTACAGTGTCTCCCACTGGTTTTTAATACCTCTTTTGTCACTCATCAAGTTTTCACATATGAGTAGGTCTAATTTGGGTTTCCCATTTTGTTCCAGTGGAGTAATGTGTCTGCACTGCTCCACCAGCACAGTCATTTAATAGATCTTGGTGGCTAATAAGACTGGTCTGTAATTCTACCTCCTTCTCTGCCTTTCTTTTAGAGTATTCTTTGCCCTTTAACTTTCCAGATGGTTCTTTGATCAAGTTCTCTGAAACGCTGTTACCAGGCTGTTTGTAACTGTGTTGAATGTATATGAAATTCTAGTTAAAAATCACGCTTATGTAATTTTCGTACGTCTCTAGTTACAGGTCTTATTTTATGTTCTTCACAATTGTTTGTAAGTTTTCCTTTAATTTCTTAGGTCTTTTGTCACATCTCTTGTCAGATTTAAACCTAAGTGACTTTTCAGTTTTGTTGTCATTTCTAATGGTATCTTTCGTTATTAATTTTAGATTTATTACTGCTGATGTGGAAGGTTGCAAAGAAATGTTAGATTTTAGAGGGTAGAACTGGTATATTGCAACGTTGTTGAACTCTCACTAACTCTGGCAGGTTGTTTGTAGACTCTCTGGCACTTCACGGATAATAAAACTTTACCATTAAGTTTTAAGTCATCTGTTTGCTGTGCGATATCATCAGATAGCTTTCCTCTTATTTTGCTATAGTTTTTTTTTAATTGTCCATAAGTACTTTATTGTATTCAATTCTTTTTCTACATCTACTTAACTGTTCATATCATTGTCCTTTAATCCGTTGAAAAGAACAGTAGAGTTTATGACATAAAACCATCCTTGAATCGCAGTATAAACCCCAGTTCATTTTTTGTGTGGTGCTAAATATGGTTTCAAAGATTTTTTTAAATGTTACCTTTGTGTTCATAAGCGATATTGGCCAATCATTCTATTTTCTTGCATTGTTTTCACTCAGTTTAATAAAAGTTATCCTAGCATTATAAAATAAATTCAGTATTTTTCTTACCTTCTCGAAGACAGGGATTACATACTCCTCTAATCTATCTACGAATGATGTGCCTAAAATTGGGCAGAGAGAAGAGGAAAAGAGAGTTATTGACTATTATTTCAGTTTCTGCAATACATAGTGCCTGTTTATTTTTTCTCTTTGATTTATTTTTGCCATTTACATATTTCTGTCAGAGCGTTCGTTTACTTTTTATCAAATTATAGTGTTAACCTCAGGTATTTTTTTTTTTTAACCTCAGGTATTTTAAACACTAATATTTCTGCAGTTATATCTATTTTTTTCAGAGTATAGTTTAGCTGAACTACTGTTATTTCTTAAACAATCTCACCAGAGTTTTTCAAACTTTTTTTTGTTAATCTGTTTTAGGAAACTTTACATTTTATTAATTATTACATTTTTGTGTTGGTTTTTATTTTCTATTTCATTAGTACATGCTTTAATTGTTATTATTTCTCCCTCTTACTGTGTGTTTGTATTACTTATGATACATTTTGGGCTTTATCAGCTGAAAGTTTACTTGTAATTTATCAGTCTATTTTTATAACAGATAATTTTTTATTTTTTATGCCAGTAATTATTTTTTTTTAAAGATTTTATTTATTTATTTGACAGAGATAGAGACAGCCAGCAAGGGAGGGAACACAAGCAGGGGGAATGGGAGAGGAAGAAGCAGGCTCATAGCGGAGGAGCCTGATGTGGGGCTCGATCCCATAACGCCGGGATCACACCCTGAGCCGAAGGCAGACGCTTAACCGCTGTGCCACCCAGGCGCCCCTGCCAGTAATTATTTTTTAAAAAGATAATTTAGAGCCATATATTTCTATTTAAATTTTAATTTAAATACCATTTTACCTCATGAAGTTTGATGTTTCATGGTTCATTTGCTAGTCACTTCTAAATATTATTTTATTTCTATTTTACCTTTTACTCAAGGACTAATATAACTATATATACTTCAGAAAAAATCCAAATTCTCCTTATTATTTAAGTTTACATTGTTGATACATTTATTGAAATGCTGTTAGAAAATAGGGCTGATATGACATTGAATTCTTTAAAATATATGGAGACTACTTTTTTCACTAGAACATAGGTTTTTTAAAAATAGCTGTCCCATGTATATTTGAAAACAGTTTATTTTTAAGCAGTATTTTATACATAGTTACAAAAGAAGTAGAAATAGACTTAGGTAGATATCTTCAAACTTCCTAATTTATTTATTCCAATCATTCAGTTGTTAACATTTTCTGTCTGTTTGGTCTGATATGTATTAAAATCTTCCATATGACTTATCTTTTGGTTTTCCTAATTATGTTAGATTTTGCTTTGTATCTTTTAACATAATTATTTTAGGAATATACATGCTTATGATTGTTCTATAACTATAGTTAGGGTTGTTCCTTTTATCACTATATTACTTCTCTTCATTAGATACTCTGCTGACAAAATGTTGTATGAGTTGATTATTACTATGTCAGAAAGCATTCCTTTATTTTTGTCTTCCATATTATCTTTCTTTCTCTCTTTCTCTCATTTTTTAAATCATTCTGTGTCACTTTGTTTGAATGTGTCTTTTACAAGTAGCATAATGAATTTAAAAAATCTATATTACATTTTCTGATATTAATAAGGAAGCTTAATCTGCTTATAATTATTACATTTGTTGATATATTTGATCTTAATTCTACCATACATAGTGTTTTCTGTTTAGAATATGTTTCTTTGTCACCTTTCAATTCTCCTCCCAGTTTTTGTTTGATTCTCAGAATTTTATTTATGTTGTTTTTCTTTCTTTTTCTGGTTTGGAAGTGCCACATTTTATTTTTGCTCTTTCAATTGTTTAAACATATATCTCTGCATATATATCAAAATCCTTTATTAAAATATAAACTATTCATTGGTTTCTCTTTCAGAATATGACAAGGAAAATTTTTATTTTAATTATGGACTGAAAAATCATCTCTCGAACATTCTTATTATTTATTATTTAGAATTTTTGTGTTGCTTTTAAAAGACACAAAGTAGTCATTACTTATTTTTATACCATAATTAAATGACCTACTAATATATCTTATCCATTTCAATATTTGCCATTTTTCTTGGATCTTACTTCAGCCCTTACTAAGGTTCATTCTTCACTTGAGCTTTCCATGAAGACCTATGGGTAGTTAACTTAGCATTTACGTGAGAGGAAATATAACTGTTTTGTTCACCCTTCCATTATGTTGGGCATAAAATTCTAGACTGATGAGTTATTCACCAATCAATTTGACATTATGACCTGCATTCTTTAGCGACATCTCCCAGGGGTGATGACAAGTTCTTCTTTCAGTCCAGTTGCTATCTCTTTGTAATATATCTTCCCCCCCCCCAGTTTAATATTTGTCATTTTTACTATTGTCTGTCCAGGGGTGGATTCTTTTTTTTTTTTTTTCAAAGATTTTATTTATTTATCTGACAGAGAGACAGCCAGCAAGAGAGGGAACACAAGCAGGGGGAGTGGGAGAGGAAGAAGCAGGCTCCCAGCGGAGGAGCCCGATGTGGGACTCGATCCGGCAATGCCGGGATCACGCCCTGAGCCGAAGGCAGACGCTTATCCGCTGTGCCACCCAGGCGCCCCCAGGGTGGATTCTTTTTTGTATAACCCATATATAAAACTTGGAGAGTGATAAGATAGGTTTGTGGAAAGGGGAAGAATGAGTCCAGGAAATATTCTTTGGAGCACATAGAAAATATCAATCTATATAATTATAATTAATCCTATAAGTTAGGCAGTGTGTTATGATCATATTACAGATGAGAAAATGGAGACAAGACCTTCTCTCCAAAAAGTTTATTTAAAAACTTCCAATTTTTTAAACTTGAACTTGAGAGTTTTCAGTTAAAAAAAAATTTAGCCACTGTACTTTGAATATTGCTCTTAATCTCTTTCGTCTTATCTCTGAAAATCCTTGTTATAAGTAACTGTGTTCCAAGGCCATCCCCTGCAATAAACGCTTGGCAGTGATATGTATAGTATTAAAGGGATAGAGATAAGGTAGGCACGGACTCACTTGCCATCTGGACTGGAGTCTGTTTTTCTCTATGGTATTGTTTCCTTATCCCCTAGTTAATGCAACAAGGTGTATATGAAATGTGACTCTCATCCTTTATTTCATATGTTTCCAATTGCTATATCCAAGTGTGTACTTGAAAGAATACACATGCTGGGTTTGATTCTGATTTTTTTTTTTTTTAAGATTTTAGTTATTCACTTGAGACAGAGAGAGAGACAGAGAGAGCACAAGCAGGGGCAGAGGCAAAGGGAGAGGGAGAAGCAGAATCCCCGCTGAGCTGGGAGCCGGACATGGGCCTTGATCCCAGGACCCAGGGATCATGACCGAAGCTGAAGGCAGATGCCCAACCATCTGAACCACCCAGGTGCCCCTGATTGTGATTCTTTTAAGCTGCGTTAGAATACTGCCATCTGCAACAAGATCCTGCAACAAGGGTGCTCTGACGAGTACATACAGTGAATTAACCTGCCTGGGTTTGTCTTCCTTTCCTCATCTATAATGTGGATTTAACATTAGTACCTAACAAATCGGACTCTTGGTGATATTAAATAGGTTGATATTTTCAGTGTGCTTAAAAGAATGTTTACTGGAACTATACTCCCCCCCCCCCACTCATCTCCATCCTCTCACTTTCCAAGTCTTATTAACATTATTTCCCAAATGCCTCAGATCACCCCTCTACTATCTACCCTGCTGCTGCCTTAGCTTATCTGGAATATTGTAATAATTTCCTAAATAACCTGTGTGCCTCCAGCTTCATTTTACTCTAATCCATCTTCCACAGTGCCACCAAAATACCTTTCTAAAGTGCGAATCTATTCACACCACTGCTATTCAAATTCTAGTGGCTTTTAATTATTTTCATGCACCTTACCCAGACCTACTTCAGCATCTGGCCCCAACTTGTTTCTTTAGGCTTCTCTCAGTCCGTGATATTCCACTCACCTCTCCTTTTGGTTCTCCTGATCTGTATTCCTTCCCTAATTGTCATGTTCTTTCTCCCCTCTGTTCTTGCGCCCACGTTGCTGCCATTTACAACCCTGCTCAACTCTGACCGCTTGGCTGATCTCCACTCAACCCCCCCCAAACCAGCATCTCCTCCTCCTAGCAATGGTTCTTAATCCTAGTTCCCAGGCTGAGGTCTAGGCTCCTTGCCTCTGTTAGTAAATACAGATATTTTAGCGCTTATTCCTCCATATTAAGATTGCTTATTTTGTTATCTCTTTCACTCATTCTAAAGTGAGCTCCTTGAGGGTAGGAACCATGTGCTGTTCATCTCTGTATCAGAAAAACAACCACCTGGTTATTTTTGAGTGAGAAGTCCCAACAAGTATTTCCTAAACTCATGAACATATGATTTGCTTAGTGAATTTCAATAAATGATTTACACTGAGGTTTATGGAATAAAGATGATAATGAATTAGAGTCTTAAAGACTTATTTTTTCTTTTTTTATTAATTTTTTATTTAAATTCAATTAAATAACTTATAGTATATTGTTAGTTTCAGAGGTAGAGTTCAGTGATTCATCAGTCTTACATAATACCCAGTGCTCATTACATCACATGCCCTCCTTAATGGTCTATCATCCATCCCTCCCCACACACACACACTCCCCTCCAGCAACCCTCAGTTTGTTTCCTATGATTAAGAGTCTCTTACGGTTTGTCTCCCTCTCTGGTTTTGTCTTGTTTTATTTTTTCCTCTCTTCCCCTGTGATCCTCTGTTTTGTTTCTTAAATTCTATATATGAGTGAGATCATATGATAATTGTCTTTCTCTGATTGACTTATTTTGCTTAGCATAATATCCCCTAATTGTATCCACACTGTTGTAAATGGCAAGATTTCTTTCTTTCTTTCTTTCTTTCTTTCTTTCTTTCTTTCTTTCTTTCTTTCTTTCTTTTTTCTTTCTATGTCTGAGTAGTGTTCTATTGTGTATATACACCACATCTTCTTTATCCATTCATCTGTTGATGGACATCTCTGCTCTTTTCACAGTCTGGCTATTATGAACATTGCTGCTATAAATATTGGGGTGCAGGTGCCCCTTCGGATCACTACTTTTGTATCTTTAGTGTAAATACCTAGTAGTATAATTGTTGGGTCATAGGGTAGCTCTATTTTCAACTTTTTGAGAAATAGCCACGCTATTTTCCAGAGTGGCTGCACCAGCTTGCATTACCACTAACAGTGTAAGAGGGGTCCCCTTTCTCCGCATCCTCGCCAACATCTGTCATTTCCTAGCTTGTTAATTCTAGCCATTCTGACTGGTGTGAGGTGGTATCTCATTGAGGTTTTGATTTGTACTTCCCTGATGCCAAGTAATGTTGAGCATTTTTTCATGTGTCTGTTGGTCATTTGTATGTCTTCTTTGGAAAATATGTCTGTTCATGTCAAAGACTTATTTTTAATATTACAATGTAATTTAAAAAGTAAGGCGTAAGGGGCACTTGGGAGGCTTAGTCGATTAGGTGTCAAACTCTTGATTTCAGCTCAGGTCATGATCTCGGGTTCGTGAGATCAAGCCCTGCCTTGGGCTCTGTGCTGACCGTGGAGCCTGCTTAAGATTCTCTCTCTCCAGGGATGCCTGGATGGCTTAGTCGGTTAAGCATCTGCCTTTGGCTCAGGTCATGATCCCAGGGCCCTGGGATCGAGCCCTGCATTGGGCTCCCTGCTCAGCGGGAACTCTGCTTCTCCCTCAGCCTCTGCCCCTCACTTGCGCTCTGTCTCTCTCAAATAATTCAAATAAAAAATTCTCTGTCTCTCCCCCCCCACCCATCCCCTGCTCACATGCGTGCACTTTCTCTCTCTCTCTCAAAAAAAAAAAAAAAGTATTAAAAAGGAAGGAGAGACTGCTTACCTGATGGACAGCAATTTGCTACCAACTATGGGCCACATAAAGAAGATAATTTGGGTCTACATTATGCTCACAGAGATATTAAAAGAAAGAGTTTATTTTCATATAGTATAACGCAGAGTATTATTTTGAGCCTTAAAATCAACAACGGTTTTGTGAAATTGTGATTCTAGAACTTTAAAGACTTTTTAATCCCTCTACTCCCTTGAAGTAAATGCCTAATAAAATATCATGGCCGCTACCCTGCCTGCCCACCCGTCTCTGTCATCTGTACCTTCATGCCCTCTGTGCAGTAGGCCCACCCTTGGCCCTTTGGCTCCTGTGTGCAATTCCTATTAATTTCAGAAAACGGCCACCACCAAAGCAATAAGAGTGAATTTAATTTAAAAAGTGCAATCATGTTCTGCCTTGTGCAGAGCTGGACTTGGAATTATTTGTGACTGTGATTTAGCATTATTTCTGGGGGGAGAGTCACCCTGTTTAATACTAATAGTCTTCCCAGGAAGTTTCATTAGAGTGAACTGCAATTTTTATTGCTCAGGATTTAACAAACTCCAATCTAAAGTCTCACTAGAGACCTCGCGCCTCTTCCCCCCTCGTGAGCGCCTTTCTCCTGAAATTTCTCTGCTCAACACTCCTGACAACAACCTGTCTGCAGATGCACCAACAGCTGCTCCTGCTGAAAAATGGGCTTGTCTCTCTCACGGGGGCTATGATTTCTGGCATATGCATGCCTCCTACTGTCTCTTTGGTTTTAAAGCAATTTTC
The DNA here is from genome assembly GCF_024610735.1 of Ursus americanus. Lineage (NCBI taxonomy): Eukaryota > Metazoa > Chordata > Mammalia > Carnivora > Ursidae > Ursus > Ursus americanus. The sequence continues at coordinate 32,230,729 of NC_142145.1, forward strand.
AGCACACCTGCTTGCTTGAACTTTACTGACAAGCCCTCTTAAGAGTTCACTGAAGAAAAAAATATTCGTTTCCTAGGTACTTCCCTGTAATTCTAAATTTCACTTTAAATCTCCCAGTAAAGTGTTTACCCCGTGGATGGAGAGACAATCTGTGTTGCGACAGTCCCGCTGCCTCGGGCAGGATCTCATCAGCTCTCATATCACAGCAGGTAGAGAAAGGGATGATCCATTAAAGCAATAAGGCCAACTTGCTCCTACCGCCAACATTGTTCCTTAGAGTGCATTTGCTCCGCCATGTCCAGTCTGGGCTTAACCGTCACCTAAGAGATTATATCTCATTCAAAAAATTCTCCAATTGGATGGTTCTACTCTTTTGGTTTCAATTCTACCACCTTTTCAACGTGAGCCGATCTCATAGAAATACTGCTCAGTTCATTTTCACTCTACTTTCTAGCCTTACCTTAAAGAAGTTCTCCATAAAGTTGTATTTTTGATTATGTCTCAGGAGCACGTATGTGCCCTCTGTCCTTAAGACTCACCCCCTAGTCTATCCATGGGTCATGAAAAAGGGGATACCTAATCTGATGATACACAACCACCCAACAATTTAAAGACCCTCTTTTTCTTCCTTTAGTTCACCAGTCTGGTCCCAAGGTAATTGTCTCAATGCTCCCATATAGTCATCCTATGTCATGTGTGTCAGAAACAACTTCTGATTATTGCTCCTGTGGAAGTGGCAGGCGCTCTCAACTGTGGCCAAGGTCATTGGATCGACCCATCTTAAGCACTGTGAGACCAGTGAATCGGAAGTAAATGAAAGTTTCTAAAGCAGGCTCAAGTCAGCTAAACAGTCACCAAAATAACAAGAAACAGTGGTCTCAATGCGATGGGAGGTAATTAACATTAATATCATGAAAGTAATACGAGTATAAACTATGATGGCATCTCCAAGCCAAGACCAGTAAGCATTCTAAAAATAGGTGATGGATGGATATGGATGGGTCTTTTGGACTTGGAATGCAGTCACAATGTCTCAAACAAAGTAACATAAAGATACAGGAGAAGAAGCAAGACAGTCCATGTGGGAACCAAAGCCAGTGATGTTAATCCGTTGCATATGGAATTTGGTCAACGATATATGTAGGCAATAATCATTCATGGCCTAAATAAATATGAAAAACTCCTTTTTGTTTGCTTCATATCATATCTTTCTTCTAGTGAAATTCTCTGCTCCAAAACATTAAGAAATTGCTTTTTCTAGGGTGAGCAGGGTGGGAAGTTGAAATAATATTAGCCATACAACTACTATGTATTATGTTTACTTGAAATAAACCCTGGACTTCACTACACATTGATGCAATGAATATTATTATCCCCACTCCCTGTTTAGGTTCAGAATCAATGACAACAGAGCTAGTCAGTGAGGGTCAGGATAGGAACCCAGTTGATTCTGATTGTAAAGCCAATGTTTTTTTCATTATGTTCTACTGCTTCCAAGGCTTTCATCTCCAGCTAAAGCACAAAATATCTCAGTTACCAAAATCACATTGATTCTGGTGCCGTTTCTCACTTTCTCTTCATCTCGTTTTGTTGGTGCTAAGCCGGCACAGGAAGGCAGCTGCCGTGGGGATGGGAAGACCATGGCTCTGGGAGAAGCCGAGCTGCGTTTACACTCCAGCTCCGCTTCACACTAGCTCCATGAACGTGCAGAGACAGATTAGTCTCTCCGAAACTCGGGTTTCTCGTCTGTAATGTGGGAATACAAGTGCTTAAAATTGACCTGCTGGGAGGATCAAATACCTGGCAAACAATACGTGTGCAGCAAATATTAATTCCCTCCTCTTTCACTGTCAATTTGTCAGCTCCAGATTGGATACAATCTTCCTGCTTTGACCTTCCCTCTCTCTTTTTACAAAATTCAATTCCATTCACTTAGTATCTGAGCATAATTGACACTTAATGAATACATGTTGAGTGAATGAAAGATCTCTTCCAGACTCAGATCAAATGTCTTCAGAACTCAGAAGCCCCACCCTCGTTAAGATCGGTGACTGCCTTAAATCCCCATAGCATTGGTTTATGCATCTTCAGTCGTGTTAACATGTTGTCTTGTAATTATTGGCTCTTGGGCTTTCTCGCTAAATGGTAAGTTTTCAAGACCAAGGACTATGTTTTACTTTTCCTTGTAAACTTAGTACTTAACATGTGTCTTGGAATATTTATTTGGCAAATTATTGTTTGAAAGATTTAACCTGAATCATTAATATAAGTAGTTAACACTGGTTAATCTTGTCCATTACATCTCTCAAAGTATTTGGATGCAATAAGGAGGTTAAAGAAATTCCAATTATAACATAGCCAGAATATAAGTATATTAGTTTATTTAGATTTACATCATAGTTCTATTCCATATTTATGCCAGAGTGATATTTTACAGTCCCCCATTTAAAGATGGGGGTGAAGGGACACCTGGGTGGCTCACTTGGTTAAGCATCTGCTTTTGGCTCAGGTCATGATCCCAGGGTCTAGGGATTGAGCCCTGCCTTGGGCTCCCTGCTCAGTGGGGAGCCTGCTTCTCCCTCTCCCTCTGCCCCAGCTTATGCTCTTTTGCGCTCACTCTGTCAAATAAATAAATAAAATATTAAAATTTTAAAATTTTAAATAAAATAATAAAATATTTTTTAAAAAAGATGGGCGTGGAAAAATGTTCTGTGTGGATTATCTACAGAATTCTATGGTAGGTTGGCATATAAAAAGAAAGAATTTCAGGGGTGCCTGGGTGGCCCATTCGGTTAAGCGTCTGATCTCCACTCAAGTCTTGATCTCAGGGTCGTGAGTTCAAGCCCCATGTTGGGCTCCACTAAAAAAAAAAAATCTTGAACAAAGAAGCAAACAAAATTTTACACCCTTTCTCCCCTCATGGTAACAGTCATCTGCACTCACTCTCACACTGGATTTAGTTCCGTGGTTGTAGTTATGAGGTCGCTGATTTGTTAGTTGAGCCCTGAAAGCATATGCCTCTGTGTGTGTCTTCTCAGGAATCTGCAGAAAAGAGCAAATTCTAGTTACCACCATTGCATCCTGGAAGACACAAGCTAACTTTTGAATAGGGATAGGGCTCAGTTACCTGCTTTAAGATAGGGACTACCAGTCTCATTTAATTGTCTCCCAGAATTCTTTGAGTAATAAAAAGCATTCCATAAATAGGAAAGGTTCATTGCAATGTTAGAGGCTTTGACCTCAACTCAAGCCTCTTCCCCCTTTCCAAATCACCAGAAAACAGTTTTGCTTCATTCATAAAAAGTATGAAAGGGATCTTTTAAGGCTGTTGCCCTTCTCACTTTCCCAACTTGATCCCGTCATTCTGCCCTTTATGGCTCAGAGCAACTTCTTCATTCACCCACCCTGGGCTCTAAGCTAGCTGTCCACTAACCACACCGTCAGATGCTACTTGATAATTACATAATATCCTCACTGGTTTTCTCAGACTTACTTTCAGCTTTCAATTAATTATGAAAACTCCTCAAGTTGAATTTCGCATTGTAAACAGCTCTGCCACTCTCGAATCCCCCCACTACGAATGTAGCTGATGACTATGCTTATTCTGAAACCCAGCCCTGCTGAAAAAGATCCCAGCTCTGAGTGGACAGAGCTACTCTTTGGGCTAAGCCAGAGGGTGGGACCCAGCGGGCGTCAAGGCTGACTTTGATTTCCCTTGGAAACAGTCAGAATGGGGACTCTACCCCATCAAAAGAGCTTGCAAACCATTTGGCTTTTCGAGGGTGACTCACCCCTAGGAAAATCCATTACTTTCCCAGAGCCCTGCTATATTCTCAATTTCTCCCTTTTTATGGCAAATAGAAAGTGGTTAGAACTCCCACACACTCTTCCTTCAGCCTCTCAGAAAACTGTCCAGCCCTGGTTAGGGCTTCACCAGTGATGAAAAGCTTATTCTGCATATTCCCAGACAGCGAATGGCATAGAACGCACCTAATGTGACTGCCCAGTGCATCGACATTCATATTTCGTAGGCAATGGCAAGTCGTGGCTGAGAGAGGGAGTCCGGTCGGTTCTGTAATGCCCTGAGACAGTCCTGTATCTCTTGCTGCGGCTCCTGACAGATCTTATAAAAGATCATAAATTACTATCTGTTGAAATATATGAATTTAATGGATTCCATTAATGCACACCTGCACAGAAGAGATTTCAGAAGCCCAAAGATATGATCAGTCAAACAGCTTTAATAGTTATTAATTACAGAAGCAGACTATTTATCCCCTGCTTACATAGAAATCTGCAAGTAGTGTAATGCTCACACTTCAAGGCTTTCTGGATGGAGGAAGGAAATGGGCTTTGGTTGAAAGGATCAAACACTTATTTTAGCTAATGCATTTCCATGCTGGGATTTTTTTATTTATTTATGGGAGAAAGGTCACTACTTTTGTATGTGGATTTTAAGTAATTTAATGTCATAGAGAGTGTGGGGTTTTTTTTTTTTTTTTTTTTTTAAGAATCATAAAAAAAATGCTTTGACCAACATTTAATATAGGCCACTTCCTTTTACATCTAAGTGCATGAAAATCAAAATGTTTAGATAGAAACCTAACCTAACCATTTAGGAAAGTCCAAGTCAAATTCTCATATGCAGTCTTGGTGCTACTTGGCTTGAAGTGGTTGGGCAGAGTGGTATGCATGAGATTTTCATAAACAGCTTTGACCCAGTTATCCATGCACTGGGGACAAGGATCTCACCACCTTTATCTGATAAGAATCATAATGATGACAGAAGTTAATTTTTGCCACATACTAGATATCTCACAGCAACTCTATGAGGCAGATACTATTGTTATCCCTACTTTATAGATAAAGAAATTAAGGCACAAGAAGGTAAAGGGTCTTTCCTTTGATCCCACACTTAGGGTTTGAATATGAGCTTCCTGTTGTCTGACTCTCCGTGCCCTTAAGCGCTAGGTTATGTTGCCTCCCAACTGTTAGAAAAGACTGTCATGTGTGACCTTATTTCTGTTCTGATAATGATGACTGTGCAAATTTTGTAATACCAGCTAGATAGACACACATGCCCTAAAGGAGGGTAGACCCTTATTCAATACAGAACGACTCTTCAAGTCTGCAAAATCTGATGATGGAATCAAGTGGGACAAGAACCATGTCTAATGACTGAATAAGCTAAGATGCTCTTCTCCAATTACACAGCAGGAAATGCGTCCGTAGTCTGGGAGACTGAGGCTTGTCCTCCACACTCAGCAACAGGGGCAGAGGTGCATCACTGCGGTGTATACTACTGCTGGGCGTGTCCCGTATCTGGATGCTTGACTATGGCTCTGCCTCCACCTAAGCCTTTTGAATTTATTTGAAAATCATTTTTTTAAAGATTTATTTATTCATATGGGTGGGGGAAGGGCAGAGTCAGAGGAAGAGAGGGAATCCTCAAGCAGACTCCCTGAGATCATGACCTGAGCCGAAACCAAGAGTTGGCCTCCTAACTGACTGAGCCACCCAGTGCCCCTATTTTAAAATTATTTTTAATATGATTTATCCTCCTGGATGAGCTATGTTCTGTGAACAGCAAACTCTGTATCCTGGGTATCTTTCCATTTCCCAGAGGGCCTAGCACAGTGATATAAATACAGATAATATTCTACATATATTTATACAAGCAACATTAGAGAGTGATTTGGTACATAGGCCCTTGTCTTGCCATCTCTCTGAATAGCTTCCATATTATTAAGTCTTATTGTAGTGCTACTTCTTCCATGAAACTTTTAAAGACAACAGTAGCTCATCCTAGCCCCCTTTTTTGGAAACACACAAATTTATACTGTTGATTGGCTTTCTTGGGGATGGGTTCCCAAATTGGCAAACATTTATTAAGCACTTACTAGGTGCCCAGCACTGTTCTAAATACTTTCAGTGTATCTGCACATCTGATAATCACAACAATCCTCTAAAAGAGTTATTATTATTATAATACCCATTTTACAGATGGGTTAATCGAGGCACAGAGAAATAAAATAAGTTATCTCAAGTTGTAAAGTTAGACATGGCAGAGCCGGAACCATACCTTAGCTTTTTAATACAGACCGTGAGCCCTTAACTACTATTATATTACCTCCCGGAAACCAAACAACTTCTGAAGGCTTGCAATGGAATGGGGAGGTTAACTGGAGGTGAGAACACTGGGAAAAGATACCACGTTGAAGAAGTCTAGGAGTGAAGAAGATAGAACTGTGTGGGTAGACGAAAGTTTGTTTTGTTTTTAAGATGAGGGGTCCTGAACATCTTTCAATGCTGATAGGTTAGGAGCAAGGCAGGGGCTGGAGATGTAGGAAAGAGAGTGGGAATAACTCAGCAGAGTGCGGTCCCTCACCCGGCTCACTCTGTCTCAGCCCAGCAGGCCGTCCTCACTTACGTGGATCATGGCAAGAATCTCGTCACTGATGTCCTACTGCCTACTCCCACTTATTTCACCAACCAGCACAGTCCTTTTCTAAAATGAGAAGCTGCTCGTGTCACTCCCTGGCTTAACATCTCCACCAGTGTTCTCATTTCTCACACGATCAAGTCTGATCTCCTCCATCTGACTCCATACATCCTCCGTGATCCGCCCTGGCACGCTCTGTCTTCACAGTTCATGCAGGAAGCCAAGCGTCCCCTCCTCTGACCCGTTCGGCACTGAGCTACTTTCAGCTCCCCATTGTCTTTGGCTAAGGAAGCTTTGCCTGTAAAATCACTCATATTTTAAGAACCACATCAAACACCACCTCCTTCATAAAGTCTTTTCTTTCTCCCCAGGCAGAATTAAACATTCCCTCTTGGGTCTCCCCGTGTATGCTGCATATTCTTCTATCATAACAACTGTAATGGTTTATTGCTCTGGTTTGTTTGCGTGACTTTCCCTACTAAACGGAAAGGTGCTTGAGAACAAGGACAACTCGTTTAGCCTCAATATTCTCGATGTAACCAGCACATAGTAGGTGCCCAGGAATTAGCTGTGAGTGAACGAATAAATGTATGCGCCTTCAAAGAAGTGTAGAAAATATTGTGTTGGATGACGTGGGGAGAGGAAAATAGGATGAAGACGTTTTTGTCCTCCTCTAAAGAGCTGAAATAATGTACCTGGTATATAAACAAATCATTCTTCTTTCAAGAACAGCCCGGTAACTGTCTCAATAAGTGAAGGACATAGATTAGAAAGGTATTACACTTGCTGTCGACATTTCATTTCCTGTCTTTTTTTATGTGCCCATGCAGCTGCAATAACCTTGCTCTTACAATCCCGGGGATTGGGAAAGCCATTTCCATGCATAAAGTTCCTGCGTGAACAGTGTGGGATGGAGTCGGCGGCTGCAGGTGATGCAGTGGGTGGCCGTCGCTGTGAGTTCGCCGCAGTCTCTGTGAGTTCGCCAGCCTTGCCAGCCTCGCCAGCCTTGGCTCTGCACACCCGCGGGAATCACGGATGAGTTTCGTATTGCTCCACGCAGTATTCCATTTCTGGGAATAGCATATTTTTTGCATAAACATAGTAGCGCATGCTGACATTCTTTAATTTGACCAGCAGTTTAATCCTCCTGTGGAGGGAGCCAAAATTGTATGACTAGCCATTTGATGGCTCTGAAAGCCAAAAAGGTGGTTAGTGAGGGAACCAGGAAGAGCACCTTGCAATTCTGACTGCCCATCCTGTTTTCTTCAACATGCAATACGACTTTCCAAATGGAGGCTCTATTGGGAGGGAACACCACTGGCTAAAATATTTAGAGAGTTAATATCTCTGGGCTTAACGTGATAAAGAAAGATGTGCTTTTTTCTCAAGTGCTCACCCCTGAATTATATGAGTATAGAACATTTCTGTATGACTGGCTACCATAAAAAATTGTCATGATTTTCACC